>NW_020525540.1:0-41140 GCF_003368295.1 Carassius auratus | reverse complement strand
CAGTTTTAGCTTGTTGCTGTCCAGTTTCTAGCATGTTCTGCGTAGTTTTAGTGTGTTTCTATCCAGTTTAGTGTGTACTGCACCCTTTGTGTGTCCTGAGCAGTTTTAGTGTGTTGCTATCCAGTTTCTAGCTAGTTCTGTGAAGTTTTAGCATGTTGCTATCCAGTTTCTAGTGTGTTCTGCATAGTTAAATGTGTTTCTATCCAGTTTCTAGTGTGTTCTGCATAGTTAAACGTGTTTCTATCCAGTTTCTAGTGTGTACTGCACCCTTTTTGTGTGTCCAGAGCAGTTTTAGCGTGTTGCTATCCAGTTTCTAGCAAGTTCTGAGCGGTTTTAACGTGTTGCTATCTAGTTTATAATGTGTTCTGTGCAGTTTAAGCATGTTTCTATCCAGTTTCTAGTGTTTACTGCACCCTTTGTGTGTCCTGAGCAGTTTTAGTGTGTTGCTATCCAGTTTCTAGCAAGTTCTGTGAAGTTTTAGCAAGTTGCTATCCAGTTTCTAGCATGTTCTGAGCAGTTTTAGTGTGTTGCTATCCATTCATTGTTTTTTTACACAATGTTTATAAATAAACTTAAATATATGCGATTTTATGTCTTTATTACCTGCCAAGCAAGTGCCTGAAAGTCTGATGCACACGCATCTGCAAAAATCCTCATGATTTGATGAATCATTCATGTCTGTAACCAAAACACTGCAGAATGACTTACACAGTAAAGTTTAATACCTAAAGACTAGGAGTTTGGCAAGCAGCAATAAGCCTGTATTTCACAAAATAAGCAAATGGAACCGAACTTTAAAACAACAAAACATAAAATAATTAATGTGTGAAATATTACATACATGATAATGCTTCTGACTGATTTTCAAAAGATTAACTGAAGAGATACAGTACATATGAATGAAAAGCCAACGGAAGGGAGAATACAATATCCATTTAGAGATTTCTAAATTGCAGTTATTTCTTTAAAACATGCATTAGAGTCGCCTAATATATGTAATATGAGCTTGCCTGTACTTAAACACACAGGCTGAATGCATGATGATGGCAGTAGTTTAAGTATAGGGTATCTCCTTCAGAGCGAACGCCTGGTGATTCACTTTCTCCATCGCTTTGATCATGACCAGAAACACTGCTGTTTATTGGCCTGTGGTCTACAAACTCACACAGCTTACACATGTTTGTGTCTTTGCAAGGTTAGTTTTAGCCAATCCGACTTTTAACTGTAATGTAATCAGATGACAAAAATGAATACTTGTAAATAGCAGTGCTATTATAGTTTACTAAAACCAAAACCAGTAAAAACAATCGTTGTTAAGAAAACATTAACTGAAATAAAATATATATATAAAAAATAGCTAGTCTCCAAGGCAAGATTTATCATATTAATGTAGTTTAACCTGAAGTACTAAAATAACCAAGTCTAAAATTTAATAAAAATGAATCAAAATTTTATAGATATATAAAACCTAAAAAACACTGGGGGTAAATCATGACAAAAAAATTAATTACTTAAACTTTAATTAAAATGAAAAATAAAACAGAACACAGACCAATAAAAACTGATTCAAAATATTAAAAACTCTAAAATTAGATTATTACATTTTAAAATATTCATAATCAAACTACATTTAAATATTTATTGATTAAATTTTTTCATATAACAATTTTTTTTTTGTTCAAGTGTTTTATTTATTTATTTATTTATTATTTAATAATAAGACATTTCTCAACTCAAAATCTTCACAGGTCTTTTATGTCCTTGATAAAAATACAATATTTTTTCTTAACACTTGTATATGTTTTCTTTATAGAATATATTTTTTATATGAATATGGTCAAAAGTAATCTAAAGTAGTCAGAATATATTACCAAAAAAGTGTAATTTTAATAGATTACTAAATTTTTTTAACTTATTCTTGACCTGAACTAATGTATGAACATTTGTTTTGTTTTTGCATGCAATATTGGAAATTTAGCCTGCATATTTATTTCATTACAGTCCTTTGTAGTATTTCACATATTAGAATCAATGCTGTTTTCAGGCAGAGGCGTGTTTTAGTTTGTGTGGCCTTCAGTGTAAAACAAGGGCTCACCGAGCCGCCCGCAACCAAATAATGTCAAAAAGCAATTAATATCTTAATACCACCATCAGCTGCTGTGGGGCCAAAGCCTCTCCACCTCTCTCTGTCTCTCTCGCTCTCTTTATTCCTCCATCAGGCCGTGGTTTCCCTGACGGTCCTGGTGGTCCAGATGCGGTTTTTCGGGGCAAGAGGACTTGGAGTGTGGGCAGTGTGGTCCTTCTCATTTCTAAAAAAAAAAAAAAAGAAAGAGAGAGACTCATCTAATGCAATGCAGCTCTTTCATAATCCATTACACTAAGGAAGGGGTCACGCTGGGTTACACTAATTAGTCTGGCTTGTGGACTCTCATTAGGATGAAATGCATCTAAAAAAAAATGCCAGTGCACTATTCTAACATATAATTTTTTTCTTGATGTTTCCATCTAATTTAAGTTTTAATTGTAAATCAAATCAAATGATCAAATGATAAAATGTTTGCATTTAAAATCAAATAGTGAAATGCAACTACACATATACAGCCATGTTAAAGCAAAATAACACACACATACACTGACCGTCCAAAAATAAATGTCTCTAATATTTTGTTGGACCGTCTTTAGCTTTGATTACAGCATGCATTCACCGTGGCATTGTTTCGATAAGCTTATCCAGTGCCACAACATTTATTCCCATCCAGAGTTGCATGAATTTTTTGCTAATATCTTGTATCAATGATTTTCAACTGGGTTAAGGTCTGGACTCTGGGGTGGCCAATCCATGTGTGAAAATGATGTCTCATTCTCTCTGAGCCACTCTTTTACAGTTTAAGCCCGATGAATCCTGGCATTGTCATCTTGGAATATGCCCATGCCATCAGGGAAGAAAAAATCCATTGATGGAATAACCTGGTCATTCAGTATATTCAGGTTGTCAGCTGACCTCATTCTTTAGGCACATAACGTTGCTGAACCTAGTCTTGACCAACTGCAGCATGGTAGGCACTAGGCATGATGGGCGCTTCATCACTTCATCCGTCTCTCTTCTTACCCTGATGTGCCCATCACTCTGGAAGAGGGTAAATCCGGACTCACCAGACCACTTGACCTTCTTCCATCGCTCCAGAGTCCAATCGTATGCTCCCTAGCAAATTGAAGCCTTTTTTCCCCGATTAGCCTCACTGATAAGTGGTTTTCTTAAGGCTACACAGCTGTTTAGTCCAAATCCCTTGCTTTCCCTTCACATTGTCCATGTGGAAATGTTTTTACTTTCACTATTAAACAGCCTTGAGTTGTACTGTTGTTTATTATGTTTGATTTCACTAAACATTTAATGATCGCTGACCACCATCATTCAAGAATTAGAAGCTATTCCACTGCATCAGTTAGTGTTAAATAACAATGTTGCTAGCTTAAACATAATCATCCATGCAAGGAGGCTCTTACCAGTTTGCTTAGTTAAATCCAGGTGGTGACTTTTTTATTTTATATATATATATATATATATATATATATATAATATATATATATAATATATATATATAATATATATATAATTTCTTATAGTAAAATTTTTAAATAACTAAAATATTTACTAAAAATGTATATTTCTGCTTATTGTAAATATTACATATAAAACAATTTTATATTGTATATATGATATATATTTATTTATATTATATATGTATTATATTATATTTTACTGTCAAATATGGTGTATTGTATAGTATAGTATAGGATAATACTTATATATACCCCTAATAATTATATGTGTGTGTGTGCGTGCGTACGTGCGTGCGTGTGTGTGTGTGTGTGGTGTGTGTGTGCGTGTGTGTGTGTGGTGTGTGGTGTGTGTGTGTGGTGAAAAATTAACTCTGTCTGGAAATAATATGGAAGACTTCTAGTGGTGAATCTGGATGTGAAGCCTCATTGTCCCTCTGCATGTGTTCTTCCTCTTACAATGATTTCTCATTCCTGTGATTTCATAGAAGAGGAAATGAAAGGAGTGAGACACAGACACAGAGGGTGAGAGTGTTTCTCCTGCACCCAGGCCCACACACCTCGCCTGTCTGGGCGGCACCCATGTGGAGTGAATGCTGAGTGTGTTGTGCGGTTTTGGGCCGGCTGCTGGACACCATTAGAAGAGATCTCCCCACCGGCACCAGCATTTCAACACCACCTCACCTACTAAACCAACAGCCAATTCCAGCTGAGTCAGTGTAGACATGCAGACAAACCACTGGCCGTGCTACTTTTAGCTTTATGTTTCTGTACGATCAGCACAAGCTGGCTCGCTCCACGCAAATTTCAATTACTGATGGTTACTTGTAGATGTACAAGCTTTTTCCTCGACAATTACTTTTTGTTGGCTTAGTGGTCATTTGAGGTTACATATACAGGAACATAGAATCTGAAAATGACTTTTTTTCCCATAAAAATATGCTGTAAAAAAAAAAAAAAAAATTTAGAAGAATATGTAAAATCCTAAATAAAGACCGGTTGATTGGTAAACCATAAGTTACTTTTTCATAAATAGTGAAAAAAAAAATGTACAGTAAAATATTATAAAAAAGTTTTTTAAATAAAGTAAATTCTTATATTGTAAAAGGAAAATAAAGATGTTTTTATTAAAAATATGTTTATAATAATATAATATTTACAATAAAAGGTGTACCTAAAATATATATTTAAAAAAGTATTTATGTAATATTTTGAGGATTTAGTTCAAGTTTAAATATTCACTTTTTGGTTAATTAATTTGTATTAATAGTTTTTAAAAAATGCTTTTAAATTTTTTGCAGAAAACTAAAATCCAATGCTAAAATGAAACAGGTTAACTAAGTTTTTGACTTGTGAAAACAAGACTTGTGACTTTGTGAAAAAAGGGTTAATGCGAATAATAGGAGATGGAAATGCATTTTGCAAAAAAATTCCTCACTAACCAGCGGACCTATCTTATTTGGAATGACAGGAAGTCACAGCATCTGAAATGTTGTTTTGGTCATTCAAAAATGCAAGCGCAGAGTCTGTCATCTAAGTATTTCTGTATAATTGCCTCCCAGAACTGTTAAAGACTGCGTTCTCAAACAGCAGCATCCACCTCCGAAAGCAATAACCACATTCATTGTGTTTCATCTGCTCATTCTTTGGTGCAAGTCATTTATTATATAGAAAAATTATTATATTCAGTAGCGTCTCCTACCTTTCTTTGTGATGTATAGTGCCAGTTTTGTTCTCTTTGACTTGTTGGATGGAAACGGTGCTTGTTTGCAAATGTTTTGTGCGATATTCCAATTTTGCGCATAAGTTGAATTCACAACTTCGGATGGAAACCCGGCGACTTTGAAGCAGCCTAATTTTTCATATAAAACAATTCTAACGATAATTTTTTCCCCTGACTTAATGTAAATGATTTAATACACAGACTGAAGTTGGCAAGCTGATGTGCAGGAGTCTGACGGTGGTGATCAGGCCTGTATCTTTGTTAAACTGCGTTCAGCGCCGATTGATTTCCTCTCCCCCTTGCTGACGGCTCTGATAGGGAGCAGTCATAATTCTCTGCACTCGAGAGATTAAATTCCTGTATCGCTGTCAGCTACATTAACTCACTTCCTGGATCTAAACCCTATTAGCGTAGCAGGCCTCGCTAACATTAATAAATCAATGCTCCTGATGGCAGATGAAGATCCGGCACTACTGTATGTGTCTCTCTCCCAGCGCTGCTGATGAAGGTGATGCCAATAACTCCAGTTATATCTAATAGCATTACAATTATGAGTTCTATCTAATAGCATTAAAATTCGAAAAGACATTTACAAAACGGGTCAGAGCAGCTATTTGCAGATCATTTTACAAAATTATTTTCATTTTTGTTGACCATTATCTGATAAAATGCACTTAAAAAGTTCATGATCAGAAAAAACCATGAAAGTTGATCTCATGTTCCTCCTCAAGTGAAGGAAAACCTGAAGAAGAGCTGTTCCGAATAAACCCGGAACACTGTTATCATTACCAACACATTAATTATGCTGCCCTGCATTTAAAGTTTTATTGCTCTTCTAAGACCAACAATTCTCCTAAAGCTTTTAAACTCCATTTTTGTTGTACAGTATCTTCAAATTGACAACATATAAAATGAGATGAGATTAAATGAAATGAGAAGAATCTAGAGGATAAGATATTGGACAATAAATGAAAACAAAAGAGCGAAGAGAAGACAATTATCGATGAGATCAGAGAGTTGAGAAAAAATAGAAAGGGATGAGATGGGATGATAAGACATGAAAACAAGTGAGAAGAGGAAGAAAGGAACACAAGAAGAGATGTGATGAGATATAAAATAAAATAAAAAATAAGTGCTTCAAATTGGCATAGAGATTTGTATTTTCTTTATATATCTCAGAATATTTAATTATTATAAGCTTTACCAAGGTAAAAGCAGTGTTATTTCAGTATTATTTATATAATATTATAGTGTTTATTAATTAATTTAATTATTTTTAATTTACTTTAATTTTTATATTTTCAGTTTTCATTACATTTAAGTATTTTTTTTAAATAAAATTTATAAAATGTTTTTAGTTTTTCTATAAAGTTAATTTAATTATTTATTATTATTATTTAGGTCCGGGACTTTAACGAGTTAATTTGAGATTAATTAATTACAACAAAAATTACGCGTTAACTAAGACTCATTAAATACAGAAAAAAAAATCCCGCATTTTTAATAACTTATTTTGCACCGCGGAACGTTTCTCACTGGATGAGTTTCGGCGGACCGATTATACTGGAGCACCAACTAGCATTCGCATACATAGACAGTAAAAGAAATGGACACAGCGACCCCATTGGAACTCAATTGAAACAAATGAAGCCCAGTTTTAGCATTTTTTAGCACTTCCGTTTCTGGCACGCAGACTCAAACGAAGCTTGACGACGTCAGCAACCTGTCTGACAGATGTAAATCTTCTAGTAGCTGTGCGTGCAAACTGCCATCGTCAATCTTGCAGAGACGGCGAGCTTGAGCGGGGAGTTCTTTGGCGTGAGTGATCAAGAGTAAGTATTCTGATTAATTATTTTGTATAGTATTTTAAAATGTAACGCCAGTACGCCATATTAATTGTTAATTGCCTGCGAGCTTCTCCTCCTGTCTGTACGGTAATGCAGAGTGGTTATGACGCAATCGTTAGCCTATTTTTACAAAAACTGTTTCTACAGGACCATAATGTAACACAGAAGGTTAAGGAGCCCTTTATACATTGTCGTGTGTCTTTAAAAATAAATAATGGACAAACGGAGTCTTTAAACGCCTGTAAAGTTATTCGCTGTCAAAGTGACGCCAAAATGAATGGGAGTCAATGGGAATGCTAACGCAAGTGAAGTTCTGGTAAAAGATGGCAGCACGCGGCCGACTTCAACTTCAACAGAGAGATGTTTTCTAATAGTCATTGTTTCCAATGTTCTGAATCTAACTGACAGTATTGTGTTTTACTTAAAAAAACACTTTACAGAAGGTTCCAGCACCTATAAGCTTCCTGAATTTCTGAAATGTACTATTTCTAAATTGTTTCTAAATATGCTATTGCTACACTTCATGGCAAAAATTGCACTGGTCTGCTAGACTTGGTTGAACAAAAATAAACAATATTTTGTTGCTTAAGCTTATGTATTCAGTCATTATTCAATGGTATACTATAAATCCATGTGAAAAAAAATTACTTCTCACTGTTCTCAGGTCAAATATTTATATGCAATTAAAATGCGATTAATTTCGATTAATTAATTACAAAGCCTCTAATTAATTAGATTATTTTTTTTAATTGAGTCCCGGCCCTATTATTATTATTATTAGGGCAACATTTCACATTAAATTATTTTTTTTATAAAAGAAAATATTTCACATAATCTTTTTTCAGTTTAAGTTTTTATTTAGCATTTACATCTCATTTTATTTCAGCTTTATTTCCGTTATTATTTTTTTAATTACTTATTTTAAAGATGCTTTACTTTTATTTACCGGCATCATTAAATTTTTCAGAATGCATTAACTGTTAAAAAATTTTTTGAACTGCAATTCAGTACATTTTACTTCCTGTCATTCCAAATCAAATTCCAATTAATTCTGAGCATGGGAAACATCTGATTTATCAAGAGAAGAGAAGAGAAGAGAAGAGAAGAGAAGAGAAGAGAAGAGAAGAGAAGAGAAGAGAAGAGAAGAGAAGAGAAGAGAAGAGAAGAGAAGAGAAGAGATTGTACTTTCTACAGCTAAGAGTAAATCATGACATTTCCAACCTCAAGAAGCCAAAGAGATTTCAAATCCCATCACCATGATCACTGATTTTTAAAGACTCAGATTTATTTCTGAAGACCTCGTCTGATGTTCAACAACACTCGGCTGGACCTGTGCTCTCTGGCTTCATTACAGCCACACTTCCCCAGCGTTTCCACTGATACAGACAGTCACAGTGCTTTAGGTTAGGTTCTGTTGATTGCACAGTCTTTTTCCACTGGTTTTGCTTCATAAGAAACTGGTTTGGGTCTTGATTGCGAACGCCATCCTCTAATTGCCAACGGTTCATTTATCCCATCTCAGCAACATGATAGCTGATAGGAGGCATTGACTGCCTTTTCTTTTCTGCAGTATGACTCCAGCGTGCTGGTACAAACTTCAGCAAAAATCTTTCCATATGGATCAGTTTGTGTTTAGACAGCCACACAGAGAAAAAATTGTGGCTTAGCTATTGTCCATACACACTAAACGTGTCCATGTGGCGATTTTGCTCAGCGTTGGAGATAAATGTCCTCTGAGCCTGTTGCTCATCCTTCTTCTGTCATTGACAGAAGATCCAGAAAGACCCATTTTTCTGGTGCAGCCTCACCACAAGATTCTGGAACAAACTCACGGCACATACACAAGAATCTTTGGCACACGAGAGAAGAGAAAGCCTGATCAAATCAGGGATACAATGCACTTCCACACAGTCTCAAACTCATCTTCTAGGAGATGCATGTGGTGTGAATTTGATCAAAAGCACTGGCTTTTTTTCTGTTGGTGAGGGCATACATGTCAGTGATGTGAAAAATACGTTAGAGCTGCTAAATCTTGAGTAAAACAGCTTCTGGAGACGATTACACCGTCGATACGAGCCAGCTGTGGCTCTGGCAGAGTTCTGATGAGGGTACGAGATGGTGCCGCTCACACCGGGTATATCAGAAATCAAACCAGAGATGACTGGAGCTCAATGAGGAAAATCCTGAAACAATGAAGGAATAATTGTGAAATGATTTCACACATTTATCACATCACTTTTTAATCCACACTAGCAACCTGCCAAAGTGAGACACTCCATCTCTGTCTGGGCTCGTGCTGTTCTTGCCAATTCAGAAACGTTGTTTTGCCGCTATTCTCATGTTACAGCTCTTACGTCTCTTGTTGTAGACTTAAGTAGTTCATTTCTTTTTTCACTTTTCATCAGTATTTAGGGGAATGTTTACACCTGGTCACTTCATGTGTTTTAATTGTTCAGAAATATATAATAAACTAAATATCTAAAACTTATATTCATCATTTTATAATCATTCTCCCCTTTTAGTCGGTCACTTTCGACGTCAAGTAGGTGGCCGACGAATTGGGATATCGCTTCGATACACCAATCTACTTTGAGTGTAAACTAAACGAGCTAATGCACATTGGCGTGCAATTATTGCATCCATCTGCAGCTGATCACAGTGTGAGTATGAGAAGGCAGTAGGTGCAATGCATATCAGCTTTTTGCTTCAGAGCCATGCAACAACATCGTTCTGCTCCATCCAGTGTCTTCAAGTGACTACAAGCTCAATGCTTTCTTGGAAGCTTCTGGTGTTGGCAGTACAGTGCTTCAGCGGTGGTCGTTCTGAGTCGAGCGGGTTGCACACTTCAGACTTGTGTGTGCACCCCTTGTCGTGCTGCAAGCGGCCAGTCCCCTGTGCACCTCAGCACTAAAAGAGCATTTCCCTGAAAGAGCAATTTCTCTAAAAGAGCTTACATGGTTGTGTCTTTGTAAAGAATACAGATCATCTTTTTAAAGATGCCGTTTCACTATTTTTAAAGATACCCTCCTCTCCCGGGTTTGTAGGTACTCGCCTGGCCTGTCACAGTGATCCCCCCAAGAGGTAGTTGACACCATCTTTTCAGCGAGAGCACCGTCTACAAGACTCGCTTGCACCTTGAAGTGGAACCTGTTCGTCGAGTGGTGTTCTTCTCATCAAGAAGACCCCCGGAGATGCTCGATCAGGTCTTGCTTTCCTGCAGCAAGGACTGGAGCAAAGGCTGTCTCCCTCCTCCCTCAAAGTCCAGGCTGCTGCGACTGCTGCATACCGTGACTCTGCAGAAGGGAAGTCGGTGAGTAAGTATGACATTTTTTGATGTAAAAATCCTAATAACATTATAAAAGCATCTCAAGAAACATCAAATAAAAACATCCACCACAAAAAAAATTAGAAGCCAACATCATTGTGTGAGAATGTGTTGTCTGCTTGTGTACGTGATTTCTGAAATATTAATGCACACAGTGTGACGTTTCTGTGGTGTTCTGTAGGGCCTCATATCATAAGCACTCTCTGAACTCTTCATTTCCCATTACAGCCTGTCGTTTAGTGCGACACCTGAATGGACAGTTGGATTTATTTTCCCCTGTTGTCCCTGTAGAGATCCTCATAAACAATGACTGAATGCTGTTGTTGTATCCACTAAAACTTATAAAGAAGAACTGTTGGCAAAGTTACACTGACAAAGTCACATTAATAATCGAAATAAATTTGACAAACCCTCTTACTTAAAAAATTTAACCATACCCCATCTCTAAAAACTCCTATAAGTCAGAATTGTTATAAATGATGGCTTTGACTAGTAAATTACTGGAAAAGTGAATTTTGTTCATGTATTTCTCTGCATAGCACCATGTATGAATGGTTTATTCCTGCATATATAATGAACAAACAAATAATTGTATTAGTCATAATGTATCAATTATTGCTGTCTCACAAATAAATAATTATTCATTAAGTATAAATTAATAATTATTATTAATAAATTAATTATTGTGTATCATTTGTAAGTCGCTTTGGATAAAAGCAGATGCTAAATGACTAAATGTAAATGTGTAAAGACAGCAAATCTTTAACATGCAAAATGATAAATTGGCAGAAAGTGTTTCTGACTGTGCAGATTTCTAAAATGGACACATGGCCATCCTGCCAACACCTATATCAGTGATCTCTGTCAGAATGATGCATGATAACTTTGATAAAATAAAAAATAAAATAAAATATTCTCAATTTCCTAAAAAAAAATCAGAACGGCTGCATTTAATAAAATGTATTTATTTATTATATATATATATATATATATATATATATATATATATATATATATATATATATATATATATATATATATATATATATATAATTTGAAGCATGCAATTATGAAACCGTTCCTAATAAGTTATCATATGATGAGGAAAAATGATGAAGTAAACCTGAAACTTCAACTAAAGAGAGGCCTTACACTCTTGACACTGTGGTCTCTAAAACTTCAAACAGAAGATGAGGGTCAAAGTCATCAAATGTTTAAATGACAACAGCTAGGTTTTAATTAGCAGCTGCTGGTGGTTGCGGTGTTTGCACTCGCAAACTACAAAAGACGTGTGCTTCACAGGAGAAAGGGGGAAAATGAGAGAGGAGGGACGATGTCTGAGACCCTGAGGTCAAATGGTAGCATCCTTCCACCAAGTCCACATCACTTTAGAAACATTAACTTCAGGTCGCACCTGCCTCTTCAGCCAGATGCTCATCTATTTAGACGAGGCCTCATCTATCAAAATGGCTTCAGAGAGAAATATATTGGCACCAGACTCTGCTAATCAATGCCATTACCACTACACCCTTTCCGAAACCCATAGAGGGTCATCTGCGGTGTCACGCAGCGGTCAGACCGCGCTCAGAAAATGAGGCCAGGCTCAAGTTCAAGGTCAGGGGTCAAAGGTCAAGCTTCCAGGGAAATGGGCCCAGCTGTGCAGGGATGTGTGAGTGTACAGGCTGGACGTCGGGTCCGTCTGGACGGGTGACCAGTCACGACCCCTTCCTTTGTGCTTGTATTGGTGAGTGGCGGTTTCCTTATGGTCTTGTGGTCAGACGCAGGGCTCTGCCAAGCTGCCAGAGAAATGAGAGACGCCTTTCGGTTTAAAATAGTGGACAAAGGTCAAAAAGAAGCCAAATGACAGAGTTCACGTCATGGATAAAAGTCTGGTAGCCATATGAGGAGGTCAAGATACTGTACTGATCAGAAGCTTTTTATGATCAACAAACAATTATCATATTACTAAAGTCTCTAGTCGCTATCTATATAAATTGTAGGGCAATTTGCAGTTGATTCTACTCAAGCACCGCCCACTTAGAATAAACTGTCTGACTGACAAATTAAGTGACCAATCAAAACAATGCCGGGAAAAGGGAATTTTCATTAGTATTCTGCCAAAATAAAAGTTTAAAGATTTTACAAGTTAAAAGCTTGGGGGTTTGAACATTCCAAAGCGAAGAGTTCAAAACATAAATCTTAGTACTGTAACTTTTAGTACAAAATTATTAATTGTTATTAAAATGATGAAATATTTTTATAGTACAGTTATAATTTAAACAGTAATTTTTTACATAATATTATTATATTAATATCTTATTTTTTATCATTAGAGTTAAAAAAAATAATTATTTATTAAATTATAATAATAACTCCCTGAAATGTAAATATTATTAAATAACATTAAATATGAATTACTATTATTGTTTATATTTAATATATATTAAATAAATGTAGTAATATTTCAATATATTACTAATATTTTAATCAATATTCTATTTACTAGCATGTCATGTGACCATCAGCCAATATTAGAAAATCACAAACATTATTGAAATATTAACTATTCGGAAATATTAGGATTGCACATCTATTTTACATCTAAGGGGTTCAGGTAACAAAACAATTTTGCAAATCAAGTTTATTGCTTGGTGAACTAACAAAAAATCAATGCACTCCCTGAAACAAAGCCACTCACATTTGCATGCAAGAGTCCCATTCCCCAGTCAGACTGGAGTAGACCACTGTGATTTGGCAGCGATGTCCCGCATACTGTCCGGTCATGGGCAGGACTATTGCAAAGAGAAGAAGCTGTTTATACAGGGTGGATAGTAAGTTAAATATTTCCATTCTAAAGTGTTACACTGGGAATATGAGAGCATGCTCTGGTCAGATCCCTGCCAATAACACAAGAGAAGAGAACAAACGGCAGACAATTCTCTCCAGATGTGCACTGAGGGAAAGACACTTTCTTCTTTTTTTGTGAGGAGTTATAAAATTATATACGGTTCAGTTTTAGTTCTGGTCTTTAAAAGTTGGGTATTATTCTTGTATTTCAGAAGAGACAGATGAAGGTGAACAGACAAAACATTTCACGTTATGAAAATACCATGCAGAGATGTTTGTGAGTGCATAGAGATTCACTTCACTTTATCTGATTAATCTGACCAACTCTAATTTATTATAATCTAATTTCATTTTTTATTACTTCAATTCATTCCATAGTAATATTGACACTCGGTAGTTTATACTGTCGCAGCATAAGAACTCCTGTCTTTTGAACTTTGTGTGTGACCTTTGACCTTTACAGATACTCACCTGCTCTCACAGGCTCAATCAGGACATCTTAAGAGCAAACTGTGATCTTTCCTGTTCTGAGAGCTTAAATTGACATTTTTGACATATAGATCCAACAATAAGGAACGTTCCAGATTCAATACGAGCATAATATAAACAGCATTTGTCTCTTTTAAAAGTTTGGGGTTAGTTAGAATTTTGAAATATTATAAGAATTTAAAACAACCAGTTTCTATTTGAATATATTTTGAAATATAATTTATTCCTGTGATGCAAAGCTGTTTTTCCGACATCATTACTTCAGTGACAAATGACACTTCAGAAATCAATTTGCTGCTCAAGAAACATTATTAGACATTTTGAAACCAGCTGTGCTGCTTAATATTTTTGCAGAAACTGTGATTTGTTTGTTTTTTCAGCATTCTTTGCTAAACAGAAAGTTCAAAAGAACACTTTTTTTGCAATAATATAATGCCTTTACTGTCACTTTTTATAAATTTAATGCGTCCTTGCTGAATAAAAGCACTATTTTCTTCCTGACCACAAACGTTAGAACAGCAGAGTGTATCAGAGCCTGTTTGCAGTGTTCATAATAGCGGCTGCAACCACATACTGTATATAGCAGAGAGAGAAAAGAAAGAGAAAGCCAGGGAAAATCTGACATGGAAACACCACAGAGAGACTAAGAGTGATAGAACATGAAGGGGAAGAAGGAACATAAACAGAGAGAAAGAGAGAGGGAGAGAGGTAGACCACAGATCTTCTCGTCTGGGCCTCTAATGTCTCCACAAGCCCTGATGCTTTACACCAGTGTAAACGTACTCTGGAAGCACAGCACGTGAGGTTTCTCCACCTTCTAAACACTGAAAAAAACATGTTTTTATCTCCAACTGTACAGAACTAGATGGGTGGGGAAGGCAATAATTACCAGGCTTGGTTTCATTATTTGTGTTATAATGGAAGTCTAAAATTTCCCCTTTCTTCCAAGCGTCCACACCATTATGTAAATGATCTTCAATGGTGGGGTCACCGCTCAGTCTTCCACAGACCACCTTTGTCTCCGTTTTTGGACCCGACAGGAATTACAAGCATTGCTTCCCTTTTTATCACATTCCTTATCACTTTGGGTTTTCACCTCTTCTTTCCTCTCCACAGACCATTTCTGTCAAAGAAAGAAGCGGTTCACTCTGAATGAGCCGAATACAAACCTATAATCTTCTAGAAAGCCTATCATTCAAACCAAAGCTATATCCTCAGAAAACCCCTAAGTCCATTGCCATATGATGCCATTTCGTAAGTGCAATCCGCCGCCGGATATTGCGGATCTGACTTCCTGTTGACCCTGGTCATGTGACTGTAAGCAGGAAGTCACTAGAGCTGATGAAGGTGCCAGACTGGTTTGGCTGCCTTCGGTTCGTCATAGACTAAGTGCTGCTGCTGCTATTGTTCCTCTCGGTCACCACGGTTTGATTGAACAACGTCCACTAAACACAGTATAATTACAGGATCCGCTCTGGTCAGTCGTGGCACAGATTCTTTCAGGCAGTGAGTTTACGTTTTATTTTTGTGAATATGAAGGACACTGATGCTTTGGCTTGGATTGAAGTTAAGTGGAAGCGGTTGTAGTTTTTACTGCAAGTGGAAATGGATGTGATCTACCTCCTGGTTTATTTTCTGTTTTGGAATTGAAATGTCTCCATTTCTGTGCATATATCTGATCTTACATCAGTGTGTGCGTCACTCTTGGCCAGAGGATTATATAATGCATGGATATATTTGTTGGGCGATTGATAATATGTAGCTTAACTAGTTGATGCTAAAGTGGTTTCTAGGCTATTTCCCAATTTCTGGGGCAAATTTGGCATGCTAATAAAAATATGCATAAATAACATAATACATGGATATTGGCTAAAAAGAAAAGGCAATTTTATTTGAACTATTTTAAAGATATTTGGTACTGAATAAAGTATAAGTTGGACTGTATTTATAATTTCTCTTGATTTTCTGAAAATTATAAGATTTTTGCCAAAAGAGGTATGATTTTTTATTATAACATAAATTGATAATAATCTACCAGCCGTTTTGTAATGGTTTTAAAATAAGACTCTTATGCTTGTCGAGGTTGCATTTATTTGTTCAAAAGTACAGTAAGGTTGTGAAATTAGGTTATGAAAGTACAGTTCAAAATAACAAAATATTTATTTGAATGTATTTCAAAATATACTTTATTCCTGTAATGTAAAAGTTAATTTTCAGCAGCAGCTATTACTCTGTCAAATGATCCTTTGGAAAATGGCACTCGAGACAGGTTTCTTTTTATTATCAATTTTGACATATATATATACATTTCTTTTGTGGAAACCATGATACATGTTTTGATAAAAATACATTTCCACACATTTTTTTGTAACAATAGAAATGTCAAAGGCATCATTGCTGAATAAGTTGTAGTGTAAATATTAAATTCGGTTTCTCAGTGTTTGTTGAAATGCTACAATATTTTGTCATTTAAATAGTTATTCACTGACTTTAAGTAATGCCCTGACTATTTTCCCCACACTAATTGTCCATAGAGAATATCCCTACAGACTTCAGCACATCCGAACACACAAGTGAAGTGTTGTACTGTCCTGTAAGCGCTGCTAGTTTCCCGTCTCTTGTGGTCTGGTGCTCAGATCCAGCAGCATATGGACTGTGGAAGAAATCTGGCCTATCAAAGACTTTGTGATAAAGATCTCTGGAAGCTTCAGCTAGTAAACAGCACCATAAAAGCGGCTTTTGGGGTGGAGCACGAGAGAGAAACTTGAAGCGGTGCCCAACACCAACGAAGCCGCAACTTCTACAACAGCTCTCCCCTCCAGTCTCACTCACTCTTCACTGTTTTTCCTTTTCCTTTCATTCCCATTGCACAACAATTTTCAGTCCTTGCACTACTGAATTAGAGGTGGGAATCCTTATTGTAAAATAGCGTGTGGATAAATGCCAGTCGTTGTAAGGAAGTCATCCATGATGCCTGAACTAGGCGCAACAACATTTACATAATGCCATGAAGAAACCTCAAGGCCTCTGTCGGTGGTATAGCTCTCCGCAGTCCTGCCATGCAGGACATTGAGCGGTTTCATACTGGACTGACAGAAATATACTGGCAGCTTTATGAAGCCAGACTCAATCACGCCCCCTAGTGCTTGCCTTAAAACAAATGCTTTTAGCTTTCAGTTCTGATCAAATGAAAAATGTGCATGTGATTTATTAATTTGCATATGGACTGGAGTAGCCACCTACAGTGAACTGACAAAAAAGTTAGTTTTGCACAAATAACAACCGCTAGCATTTTCTCCAGAAAATGTTTAAATCTAGTTGTTTTGACATTCCTTTTTGAATTGAATTCTTTATTTAATTAGATTTTGCAGACTTTAAAGTATACTTTTGCTCAGATTTAATTCTCACACAAATTAAACACAGACCGAAAATGATTGTGCAGAAATTAAAGTATTTGTGGAAAGAGTTTTATAGAAATCTCAGGAAGGTTTGATATTTGTGGCCATCTTGCCACAATTAGAGGCTGTTATTGCATCCTTCGCAATTAATACCAGGAACACTTTATTAATTCCTGTCTTTTTCCATTCATCTTTTCTTAGCAATTCAACCTTAAATTCATCATACGCATGTGTTACATGCAGCATCATGTTATGGTTTGGTGACTATAATGGTGATTCAGATTTTGTAGCATTAAATTATATCAAATAATGAGAGGAAATTGAAATGGGAGATCAAATCTTGGTGTGAAAATACTGCAGATTAAAATGATGAATGCAGAAATACATGGACTACGTTTGACCAAGACCCTTGACAAGTTAATTCTTTGAAGCAATCTAATAGAATTTCAATTCTAAAGTATTCAAGTCACTGTACTTTAAATGAATTAGTCATTAATGATTTCATAAAATGTCTTCATTGGCTGCCAGGGCATTAGTAAGCACTAGAAATGCAACATACACATTTTAATTTTGAATTTAATATTATTCTAACACAAATTCCCATACAGCTTAATAGAAATATACTCAGTGAATGTAACTAAATGGTAAAATTAATCTTGATTCAATGGAATCAAATCAATTTCATTTGAAAACTACGCAACAAAAACATACCACACACGAAAGTGACCATCCAAAAAATGATGCTCGCACATTGCCACGCTGCATGCAATCAACCAGTATCAACCGAAACATAAATAAAATGCACACATAGTTCTTGTATTCCTTCATAATTTCAACATCAAACTCATTTTATCTTAAAAACATCTGACAGTGACGTTTCTTTTATAACAGTTCGTGTTTCCAGCACAAATGCAGAGCAGAAGAGAAGTCATCACAATTTGGGGACACAGTTAGCTCCAATATCTGAGTAAAGGGTTTTACCTTTGGTCAAACTCCGAACCCTTTCTTCAAATGTAGATTTGAGTTGTTATGAATCGTTTAGGTTCACAGCATACATCAGTCTAAATACATGAAAATCCTCAATATCATCTTTCCATCACTGTCATTTATGCATTATTTATAGTATTCCTGACAACAATACAATGCTTTTATACATGTCTTTATTTCTTGTCTCAAACTTACTGATATTAAATAAACCTTTCGATTCAACATCTTAGTATTATAAGTGTTCATCCTTATCAAGAAAGGCTGGGCAAGAACATTTTAATTACCTTCAACTGTAAGGCTGTTTCAGTCACAGGCAATAACCAGACGTCATATCTTGTCCATCTGCACTGAAAGACAAACAAATAATAGATTCATATTTAAAACATAGAGGTGCAGAGTCCCTTAAATGAATAATAAGTAAACCTCTTCATGTGTAAACATGTGTAATAGTCATCTTCATCAACAGCTTGTCATACTCAGCAAAGACCAGCTCTTTCAGATGTGATGCATTTACTTCAAAAGACTCGAAAATGTCCCAGGAACAAAAACAGGAACGAATTCAACTCAGCCTGTCAAATTTGCATTATTTCTACAAATTTATGGAGAGGAACCATGCTCTTTTTGTAACTTATTCCATTTGTTTTAACAGTTTTGGCCTGAAGTACTTCCCTTACATCTGGCTATCTCTGTTTGATGGTACAAGCAATTTCCTTGTTCAGTACTTCCACTGCAATCAATGCCATGTTTGTTAATTCACATAATGCCCTCTTCAAGCTGGATGAATGAAAAAGTGGCTTTTAAACTGTGTTTACTTTCAAATCTTGTTAAATGTTCACAAATTCAAGGAACAATGTAGACTTAGCAATGCATTTACTGTATATACACTCTTAAACATAAAGGTGCTTAAATTACATTTTAATGTGTATTCAAATATAAAAAAACATCAATTTTGAATTGCAATAATATTAAAAATTGTTTACTGTTTTTACTGTATTTCTGATCAAATAAATACAGCCTTGGTTAGCATAAGAGACTTCTTTCATCAAAAATGTCACTCACCCCAAGCCCAAATATGAATGTTTTTTTATTCAAAAGTAATCATTTTTTTCCACTATCCACAAGGATTTTGTGCATTCAACTATTGCACCAGTCGTGTCCTCATGGGTAAATAGTAGTGACATCTCTTGTCATCACAGCATGCACAACGGATGCGCTTGATTAAAAGCATATCATTTGCTTTTTTCAGCAGAGTCATTTTCAATTTCCTGTGAATTAAGTTCAGACTAAAATGTGTAAATTAAATGTGTCACATGCACATATTCACGTATATGTTCAGAAAGCATGACTGAAAGTTAATCGATAAACACGTATATTAGGGGGAAACTTACTGTTAGTGATGTGAAGGGTGTGTGAAGGCCAACCCGATCTCACGGCAATTCGTACATTTTTCACAATGTGGCTTATTCATACGAATTCGTACGACCACATTCGTACAAATTGTTGCCAAATAGTACATATTTTACGCTTTGCACAATTCGTATGAATTTGTACGAATGACCTACACCTAACCCCGCCCCTAAACCTAACCGTCACTGGGGTACAAGTGAGGTCTTACAAATTCGTACAAATAAGCCACCTCGTAAAATACGTACGAATTGGTCGTGAGATAGCGTTGGTGAAGGCCTGTTCACACCAAGGATGATAACTATAAAGATATAGTTCTTAAAATCACACTCAATATTATAGAATAACGATAAAGGCACAGAGAAAGGATTATCAGTGGAAACACTTTCAGAAGGATTTTTTTAGCTGATGAATGATAAAACGTTGACAGCCAGCTTGAGAATTTAAAGCAGCAAACCAACATGTGCTTACAGACAATATCATCCGCTGATGTGGACGCTAATATCGTTTTCTTTAAGGTTATAGTTCTTTCTGTGAATTGGGCTTTATTGTCAATCAGGCAATCTTCAGCAGCAAGTCAATGGGAATATAAATTGAATAGCTTTTATTTTCAAGAATTCTTTCTGTATAAGAAGAAAATTTAAGGGAAAACTCTTGAATCCCAATTTTTTTAAATGTTGTGTGTGAAGATGATGGGGAGCGAGAGTTACAGGAACACAGGCATGTTGAGGTTTCTCCTCAAATGCTACTGACGTTAGAATAGTGTATAAAAATATCACACGTAACTTTAGAGATGGTCCCTAAATTTGAGACTCGTCCAACGTCCAACGTCAAGCCAACTTTATGTCTGTTTTTTTTTTCCTTACTTTTAGTTTTCTTTTCTCTTCGCTGGATCGCTGATGTACTCTACCCGGGCATAGATGTTCATCCATCAATTATGAACATTCAGCCGCAAACATGAATCAATCAGGTCCATTTCCGTCAAGTATATTTATGACAATTATAATTGCATACAGAGTTAGTGTTGGCGGTATGGTTATGTTCTGGACAACACTCCACACGCCTGTCCAACAGTATTGACGGCAAAATAGACTATGTTGGACAGTCAATATTTGAAAATCGATAATTCTTCTTTTTTTTTTTATTACATATATATCTGAATATATATCAGAGTTCGGAGCGGGTTCGCGAATCATTTGAGTCAGTTCGGGAGTTCGGAGCTGGATCGCGAATCATTTGAGTCAGTTCAGGAGTTAGTAGCGGGATTGCAAATCATTTTAGTCAGTTTGGGAGTTCGTAGTGGGATCGCGAATCATTTGAGTCAGTTGTGGGGATCGCGAATCATTTCAGTCAGTTTGGGTGTTCGGAGTGGGATCTCGAATCATTTGAGTCAGTTGTGGGGATCGCGAATCATTTGAGTCAGTTTGGTAGTTCGGAGCGGGATCGCGAATCATTTGAGTCAGTTGTGGGGATCGCGAATCATTTGAGTCAGTTTGGGAGTTCGGAGCGACATCGCGAGTCATTTGAATCAATTCGAGAGTTCGTAGCGGGATCGCGAATCATTTGAGTCAGTTTGGGAGTTCGGAGCGGGATCGCAAATCATTTTGAGTCAGTTGTGGGGATCGCGAATCATTTGAGTCAGTTTGGGAGTTCGGAGCGACATCGCGAGTCATTTGAATCAATTCGAGAGTTCGTAGCGGGATCGCGAATCGTTTGAGTCAGTTTGGGAGTTCGGAGCGGTATCGCGAATCATTTGAGTCAGTTTGGGAGTTCGGATCGGGATCGCGAATCATTTGAGTCAGTTATGGGGATCGCGAATCATTTGAGTCAGTTTGGGAGATTGGAGCGGGATCGCGAATCATTTGAATCCGTTCGAGAGTTCGGAGCAGCTTCGCGGATCATTTGAATCAATTCGAGAGTTCGGAGCGGGTTCGCGAATCATTTGAGTCAGTTCGGGAGTTCAGAGCGGGATCGCGAATCGTTTGTATCAGTTCGGGGGTTCGTAGCGGGTTCGCGAATCATTTGAGTCAGTTCGGGAGTTCAAAGCGGGTTCGCGAATCATTTGAGTCAGTTTGTGGATCGCAAATCATTTGAATCAGTTCGTGAGTTCGGAGCGGGATCACGAATCACGAAAGATTCGCTCTTGTAAATTTTCAAATTGGCCATAACCTTTAATTCGTTGCTGCCAAGGGGAATGGCAGCAGGGGTGGCAAAGCTTTCTTTTAGGGTGGCATTTGCAACTATCCGCCCCTGCAAGTACCACTACTTTTTGTAAATTTTGTTCATTCACTAAATGCAAAATGGCACATTCAGCTTAAATTTGCCAAGGCAACTGCAGATTTCTTGTTCAGAAATATTTTATAACAATAGATTTACACTTTTTTTTTTGTTTTGTTTTTTGTAGATACAGCTTTATGTGACAGTAAATATGTGAAGTGAACTCTGCTTTCTTAACTTCTAAAGCAGCAATCAACCTATCAAGCAAAGATATATAATTTTAAAGGGTTGTAGACCTTGACCGCTAAAAACATGTGCCATGCAAACCCCAAGAGCAGAGAAAATAAACAAATGTAAAAGACTGAGCAACAAATAACTAACAAAGAGCACATCAGTGATTCTATAACAGTATGCACATCATTTATCCATTCTGCAACGTAGGAGTGTAAACTGGATGTTTTACCACAATGTTTTTAGCATCAATTCTCTGAACCAACAATAAAATATTTGCCAATGGTTCAAAACATCAATTGATATGATTATGATTTGAATGATATCAGAATTATGGTCCAATTTTTCTTCTTTTTTTTTACACATTACATAAATATATTGGCAGGGTCATTCCGTGTCAACTCAACCAGTGGTTCCAGGCTCAATTTTTTTATTTTGTCAATATATTTTCTGAAGAAAGTTAAACGTATAATGTTGAAAGAGGTTCATCTGAGATTCGTAGCAAGATTGTGTGTGTGTGTGTGGTGGGGTGAATATAGATGTTTTTTTCAGGATCATAACGTAACTTTACAAAGAAATCAGTAGGTCTGTTAAAATCTGTTAAAGTCTTTTTCTCCAAAGATTGCATGCCTGTAACTCAGTAAGTTTTAAAAATATCTTAACGCCCTTTTAGATTTGTGGTCTTAACAAACTTTTCTTCAGGCACCTTCATTTTTAAGTCTTTATTTGTTTCTATTCAAAAAATATTGGAATCTCAATATGGCTCCACAGGTAAATTGTTACCTTTTTTGCACACATCCCTTTGCAGTCAGCTGATTCTTTCTTTTCTGTGACATTTAATATTTTGGCTTTCATCACTAGATGTTTATCTTCCTTCAGAGAAAATATTGACAAAATCAAAAATTTTAGCTGGGGAATTTCAGAAAATTGGTTGATTTGACACAAAATTATCCACTAGTCATATTATTAATGAATCGATCCATTTTATATCCATATAGACTGCGTTTGACTTGTTGGGACAACATTTTGGTGAACTTTCAATAGTCTAACTTGGAGTTTTTATGTAGTTTCAAGTTATTCGTATTTCATAGTTTATGTGAATCTACAGTTGCTTTTTTACAGTCAGTCAACACACTTCTTATTTTATGAAAGGCTCTTTTCATCTTTCATTGTAGGACCTGGTGTGATGTAAAAAAAAAAAAAAAAAAAAATTATATATATATATATATATATATATATATATATATATATATATATATATATATATATATATATATATATATATATATATATATATATATATATATATATATATAGAATGTATTTTTCATCTCCATTATCTGTTACATTTGTGGTCTCTTTGACACAAATCTCGGGAAACATTTACATAATGTTATTTTTTTTTTCATTCTTGCCACAGCTTGAAAAAAAAAAACAGAACCTTCTCCACATCCGTGTTTAGACTGTTGGGGAAAAATTGAAGCAAGAAATTTAGGCTGAAAATATCTGAGGTTTCTCCAGGTTTCTGAAGCTGCTCAGTGTCTGACCCCCAACACACACGGACAGAGCCGCATCAGAGAGACACAAATATTAACACAGTTTCTGGTGTGTGTGAGTGTCAGCCATACTGATTTAGAATCTGGTTATCTGTGTCCATGTTGTGAGTGTGTCAGTCTGTGTCTCACATCCAGGCGTTGTGGACCACCCATACAGAGAATCTGAGTGGGCCACTATTCACTGCTACAGCCCAGTCTCACCACGGTGGCGCCCCTAAAACCAGTCCTGACACACAACTCACTATGTATATGTGTGTGTCTACGCTAAGGCCTGAAAAATAACTATTAATGTCTTAATTTTTAGAGTCCCCCCACCCCAACCAGTCTTAGATCTACATCAAAACCTTTATGTAACAGAGTGATTTTCAATGATAATAATCACTTCAGTTTTGTCCATCCAGAACTAGTTGCACTTTTGATTATTGACCTAAAGTTTGGTCCAGCTTATCCTGGCCAAAAACCAGCCACTTAGACAGTAACCCTATGAAAATGTAATATATGACTTATATTGCTATATATCAGGAGTAATATGGCCATAAATCTCGATAGTAAAATTTCTACATATGTACATATCTACACATCCACATGTTTTATGTGGTATTATATGTAGCAACCATATATGTCAATTAATTTATTATATATTATAATTTATAATATATATATATATATCTATTTAATTTATTTTTTCAACATTATAAAAACAGCATATTTACATCTGTCTGCTTGTATGTTTTTTGCAATACAGGTCTATCTTTTACACTTATTTATATAATGTCAATGTGTATCTATAGGTATTAGGATAGATAAAAAGATTAAACGCTTTCGAGTTCTAATCGGTTTCATATTGGTTTTCACTTCATATGAAAATATATGAAAACTTTATACTTTATAATACATGCATAGATAGATAGATAGATAGATAGATAGATAGATAGATAGATTATAGAAAATTATAGAATAAATAGAACAGTACAGAATGTTTGAAAGTGACAAAAACCTACAAATTCCAAACATGAAAGAATTCATAAAATCCATTGATGATACTAATATTTGTGCTGCTGTTTTCCCTCTAAAATGAGGTCACTTCCCGGAGGACTAAGAGAATAGTTCATAAAAATTGAAAACAAACACAAAAACTATAAAATGATTAATATTAATAATTGATTGATGTACAGATATAATGTATATGAGTAAACAGAGACAGAAGAACGATGAAAATATCCAAATACTACAACAGAGATACATAAATAATAAATGCTCACCTGATAAATTCCATGAGTAACAATACCGATTATATTGCACAAAAAGACTTTCTATTAAAACAAAAATTTTAATCTATTTATTACAATATTTATTAGCCAAGATCGATGAGCTTGAAGGTATGCAAACTTAATGCAATCATAAAAGACTACATGCACTACTGTTTATTTTACTATTGTTATTTTATTTATGGTAGTTTGAGGCCAGACAAGGTTTTTCTTTCTTTTCCATCAGTCTCAGTGTGTCAGTTACATTCACACATATACTGAAGTGCACAGAGTGGTGTGTTTAGTCCCGGATGTTTGTGCTTCTGTGGGTTTAAGTCCTCTGTGAAATAACACTAAGAGTAATGGGCATGCACGTGTGTTTGTGAGTGCAACTTCCCCTTTAGAGCCGGTGACAGAACAAAATGCTCCATGATGTTCACTAACTCGTCTAGTGCGTGTGTGAGAGCCACTTTGTTGTGCATTACGTCTTCCTGCACATGTGTTTCTGCTGACAGTGATTGGAGTCTTTAGGGTCTGGCAAACATACAGTCATTCTAGGTTCATAAAACCTCAGACCTGCAAACGTGTGGGGAGAGACCCTAGACGACCCTTACAGAGTAGCTAGGAGGCCTCCTTTGGTCGGATGTCGACCGGGTGGTCTGACTGCTTGTGGAACCGTGGCTAATAAAGCTAATGTGGGCATGTTTTGATATAACATGCTGGTGACCAGCGTCTTATGGATGCCTGTTATTGTGACTTTTTCTCCTACAATTAAGACATTTTTAGGAACCTCACAATTTCTGAGAAAATAAAAAAAAGAATCAGAATTGCAAAATCTAAACCTATGAAAACAGTCAAAATTGTATGTTTCAATCTCACAATTCTGTATTTTGTTTCCACCATGGGATAAAACTTTTTTCTTTGCAACGGAATTTTATTTTTTCCAAAAAAGTCAGAACTGTGATGGTTTATGGTAACGCTTCATTTTATAAGCCCACTTTAGACACTTTACTAACTGTGCAACTACAGGGCATCTACCAGTCTCTAGAATATCGCTTAATATATGCAAACACTTTATTTTGATGAAAGCTTTAGGATGACAATGGCACTCTTTCAGAGTGATTTTTCTGCTCACATATTATTGTAGCCCAGACTGTGCTGATTACATTGTAATCAGACTTTAGCCATTCATACATTTTTAAGATATTTTTAAAAAGGAAAAATGTCAGGGCATGTCAAAACTTCCAACACGTTTCGGCTCATGTTTTCCTCAGGGAGAGTAAACAGCAAACTCAGCACAGGTGATATCAGTGTCATTCATTAAGTCATCTTAATTTATGTACAGATAAGCCATATATCAGTAAACAGAGTGATTACTACAAATACTAAAAAAGAGATATATAAATAAAAACATTTTACTTGATTAATTCCATGAGTAACAATTACAGTTATATACTGAAGCTACAATGCTTCTACAAATCTGAGATCTTTCATTGTGACTCAGGCTGAGCTCACTGCATTACAAGTGCAATGCTGTACCGGGTGAGCAACTGAGCAAGTTTACTAAGTCAGAAAAGCCATATCTATTTGATGCAAACATCAAAATGTGTTAGTTTACAAATCATGCAATTTGATAAAAATGTTTTGAGGTCATAAAATAGATTCATGGTGGAAAATAAGTATTTTATTAATCAATATTCTGCCTCATAATCATAATCTGTGTGAAAATTTGTAAAAGTGGTTGGTGTTTTACAGCCACTAGAGTTTATTTCAACTGGAAAACACACCGCGTTGTATTTATAGGCAAGTTTTTAGAAATTTGCAAAAACATAGGTAGAGGCGTGTTTTTACAACTAGCCAGGGTTGAAAGAAAAGTCTTCTCTCATTCATTGAGCCTTGCTCTCTCTTGAGGATGGTTTACTCTGTGACTGGGCCGCCACCATACAAGTGTTAAATTCAAACGGCTAATTAGAGGAGATGTGCAGATCGATGAGATGTATTGTAACTGGAATCTGAAATGAATCTGTTTTGGATCAATGTGAAGGAGTGCAGGAAAAATGCGAATAGAGGACAATAAAGGAGAGGAACGCTTATGGGGGGTTGGGAGTTTGAACTTTTCCATGAGTAAAAAAAAAGAATACACATTTAGTTACTAATAAGTGGCTGGAGAAGCAGCGGCTGCCACTGGTGCCCATGCATCATGAATGCTGCCTTGATGCAGTGCTGAACATGGTTATTATTACTCTTATGTCTGTCATGCCTCATGTCTTATATGCCTTCTTAGGCAGCTTCCAAAACTGAAATGGAACTTCGTAAGTGAGCAGAATTAAAATTGACGTCAACATGAAACATTAGCTTATTGCCCGTCCACTTTTTCACGAAGCACGACTATGATGCCTTCATGCTTTTGCAGTCAGTTGACTAAATTTCGAAATAGAGAAAATATTCTAATATTATATAAGAACAATCCAAAAAGGCAACATGGAAAACCTGACTGCAAGAGGCCTAATAGCTGCACCATATGCTAGTTATAAGTGTTGCTAATATATTTTTAATGATAGTGAGCCATTTCGTTCTAATTTCCTTGAAATTCCTGTGTACGTATCACTTTGATGTCACATATGAGCCTCATGCGCACTCCTGCTTCAGCAGAGTTTGTATGTGTGGTTCTCTCTTTTCTTTATAGTTAATAAAATGAGCATATTGAACATGTTAGAGGTCGAACCCTGTTTTCCTCTAGCCTAAAAAAAGGGTAGTTGACAGACCAAAACATATTTTTGAAATTAAGTGCTAATTATGTGGGTCAGTTCAATATGGCTTTTATTTGAATGAGGAGTTTGGGTTTTTTGGTTTTGGTTTATATGAGTGCAGTAATCTCAGCTCCACTTAAATCCACAGTCAAACAGACAAAAATACTTTTATTCAGCAAGAATACATTAAATTCATCAATATCAATCAATCAATCACCTTTATTTATATAGTGCTTTAAACAAAATACATTGCACCAAAGCACTGAACAACATTCATTTGGAAAACAGTGTCTCAATAATGCAAAATGATAGTTAAAGGCAGTTCATCATTGAATTCAGTGATGTCATCTCTGTTCAGTTGAAATAGTGTCGGTTTTAATTTGCAATCAAGTCAACGATATCGCTGTAGATGAAGTGACCCCAACTAAGCAAGCCAGAGGCGACAGCGGCAAGGAACCGAAACTCCATCGGTGACAGAATGGAGAAAAAAACCTTGGGAGAAACCAGGCTCAGTTGGGGGGCCAGTTCTCCTCTGACCAGACGAAACCAGTAGTTCAATTCCAGGCTGCAGCAAAGTCAGATTGTGCAGAAGAATCATCTGTTTCCTGTGGTCTTGTCCTGGTGCTCCTCTGAGACAAGGTCTTTACAGGGGATCTGTATCTGGGGCTCTAGTTGTCCTGGTCTCCGCTGTCTTTCAGGGCAGTAGAGGTCCTTTCTAGGTGCTGATCCACCATCTGGTCTGGATACGTACTGGATCCGGGTGACTGCAGTGACCCTCTGATCTGGACACAGACTGGATCTGGTGGCCACGGTGACCTCGGAACAAGAGAGAAACAGACAAATATTAGCGTAGATGCCATTCTTCTAATGATGTAGAAAGTACGGTGTTATGTGAAGTGTTCCGGTTCCAGTTTACCTAATTAATGCAGCCTAAAAATCCTTTAACGGATTTGGATATTAAAAGCATATTAGTATGTTATGTGTATGCCAGGTTAAAGAGATGGGTCTTTAATCTAGATTTAAACTGCAAGAGTGTGTCTGCCTCCCGAACAATGTTAGGTAGGTTATTCCAGAGTTTAGGCGCCAAATAGGAAAAGGATCTGCCGCCCGCAGTTGATTTTGATATTCTAGGTATTATCAAATTGCCTGAGTTTTGAGAACGTAGCGGACGTAGAGGAGTATAATGTAAAAGGAGCTCATTCAAATACTGAGGTGCTAAACCATTCAGGGCTTTATAAGTAATAAGCAATATTTTAAAATCTATACGATGTTTGATAGGGAGCCAGTGCAGTGTGGACAGGACCGGGCTAATATGGTCATACTTCCTGGTTCTAGTAAGAACTCTTGCTGCTGCATTTTGGACTAGCTGTAGTTTGTTTACCAAGCGTGCAGAACAACCACCCAATAAAGCATTACAGTAGTCTAACCTTGAAGTCATAAATGCATGGATTAACATTTCTGCATTTGACATTGAGAGCATAGGCCGTAATTTAGATATATTTTTGAGATGGAAAAATGCAGTTTTACAAATGCTAGAAACGTGGCTTTCTAAGGAAAGATTGCGATCAAGTAGCACACCTAGGTTCCTAACTGATGACGAAGAATTGACAGAGCAACCATCAAGTCTTAGACAGTGTTCTAGGTTATTACAAGTAGAGTTTTTAGGCCCTATGATTAACACCTCTGTTTTTTCTGAATTTAGCAGTAAGAAATTACTCGTCATCCAATTTTTTATATCGACTATGCATTCCATTAGTTTTTCAAATTGGTGTGTTTCACCGGGCTGCGAGGAAATATAGAGCTGCGTATCATCAGCATAACAGTGAAAGCTAACACCATGTTTCCTGATGATATCTCCCAAGGGTAACATATAAAGCGTGAAGAGTAGCGGCCCTAGAACTGAGCCTTGAGGTACTCCATACTGCACTTGTGATCGATATGATACATCTTCATTCACTGCTACGAACTGATGGCGGTCATATAAGTACGATTTAAACCATGCTAATGCACTTCCACTGATGCCAACAAAGTGTTCAAGTCTATGCAAAAGAATGTTGTGGTCAATTGTGTCAAACGCAGCACTAAGATCCAATAAAACTAATAGAGAGATACACCCACGATCAGATGATAAGAGCAGATCATTTGTAACTCTAAGGAGAGCAGTTTCAGTACTATGATACGGTCTAAATCCTGACTGGAAATCCTCACATATACCATTTTTCTCTAAGAAGGAATATAATTGTGAGGATACCACCTTTTCTAGTATCTTGGACAGAAAAGGGAGATTCGAGATTGGTCTATAATTAACTAGTTCTCTGGGGTCAAGTTGTGGCTTTTTTATGAGAGGCTTAATAACAGCCAGTTTGAAGGTTTTGGGGACATGTCCTAATAACAATGAGGAATTAATAATAGTCAGAAGAGGACCTATGACTTCTGGAAGCACCTCTTTTAAGAGCTTAGATGGTATAGGGTCTAACATACATGTTGTAAGTTTAGATGATTTAACATGTTTATACAATTCTTCCTCTCCTATAGTAGAGAATGAGTGGAACTGTTCCTCAGGGGGTCTATAGTGCACTGTCTGATGCGAAACTGTAGCTGACGGCTGAATGGTTGCAATTTTATCTCTAATAGTATCGATTTTAGAAGTAAAGTAGTTCATAAAGTCATTACTGCTGTGGTGTTGGGAAATGTCAACACTTGTTGAGGCTTTATTTTTCGTTAATTTAGCCACTGTATTGAATAAATACCTGGGGTTATGTTTGTTTTCTTCTAAAAGAGAAGAAAAGTAATCAGATCTAGCAGTTTTTAATGCTTTTCGGTAGGATATGCTACTTTCCCGCCAAGCAATACGAAATACCTCTAGTTTTGTTTTCCTCCAGCTGCGCTCCATTTTTCGGGCTGCTCTCTTTAGGGTGCGAGTATGCTCATTATACCATGGTGTCAAACTGTTTTCCTTAACCTTCCTTAAGCGTAAAGGAGCAACTGTATTTAAAGTGCTAGAAAAGAGAGAGTCCATAGTTTCTGTTACATCATCAAGTTGTTCTGAGGTTTTGGATATGCTAAGGAATTCGGATACATCAGGAAGATAACTTAAAAAGCTGTCTTTTGTGGTAGAAGTGATGGTTCTTCGATACTTGTAACAAGAAGTAGAATTTACAATTTTGGCTATATGAAGTTTACACGGAACTAAATAATGATCTGAGATATCATCACTTGGCTGAATAATTTCAACACTATCAACATCAATTCCATGTGACAGTATTAAATCTAGAGTATGATTTCGACAATGAGTAGGTCCTGAAACGTGTTGTCTAACACCAATAGAGTTCAGAATGTCTATAAATGCTGATCCCAATACATCTTTTTCACTATCGACATGGATATTAAAATCACCAACTATTAAGACTTTATCTGCAGCCAGAACTAACTCGGATGTAAAATCACCAAACTCTTTAATAAAGTCTGTATGGTGCCCTGGTGGCCTGTATACAGTAGCCAGTACAAACATAACAGGGGATTTATCATTAACATTGGTTTCTCTGGATAATGTTATATGAAGCACCATTACTTCAAACGAGTTATACTTGAAGCCTGCCCTCAATAGTGACAGTAGATGCACTTCAAATGTTATAAAAGGTTAATATTTGAAATAAAGTTTTTTGTTTGTTTGTTTGTTTGTTTTTACCTTCTATTCACCAAAGAATCCTGAAAAATAAAATGTACTACAGTTGGATTCCACAAAAATATTAAGCAACTGTTCTAAACAATGATAAAAAATTATGTTGCTCGAGCAGCAAATCAGTATATTAGAATGATTTCTGAAGGATCCTCTGACTTTCAAAACTGGAGTAAAGATCCAGAAAATTCAGCTTTGCTTCACAGGAATAAATTACATTTTTTAATATGTTAAAACAGAAAACAAACAGTTATGGTCAATTGTTATACTATCTCACAAAAGTATGTGTTTTTTTATCAAATCATGTGTGTGTTTGTGTGTGTCTGTGTGTGTGTGTGCGTGTGTGTGTGTATATATATATATATATATATATATATATATATATATATATATATATATATATATATATATATATATATATATATATATATATAGTCAATCACTTTTCCTACATCCTCAAATCCAAGAGTCAAACGGCCACTGTAACCATAATGAACCCAGACATCAAGATGTGGTAGAGTCGCTTTTTCCCCCTGCATATCCTTTCATGCTTTAGGTTAACCATGATCTCACATCAGGTTTGTTATTGCAGTCTCAGACCAAAGGCAGGCCAGAAATGAATGGCTGTTTTGAGATGTGGTGTGATAGTTTAATTGGCTCAGGCTGAATTGTGTTAGCAGGCATGTAGACCAGAGTGTGAAAATATAAATGACCAAAGAAAATAAATGCCCCTGTTAGGAGCCACCGACCACCCAGTGACCACAGACAGGATCCCTTCAGATATGTGGGCACATCTGATGTTGAGATACTCTATATGACAACACAGCTTTGCCATTGATGCACAAGATTACGGGGAAGTCGTGGCTTAGTGGTTAGAGAGTTTGACTTCTAACCCTAAGGTTGTGGGTTCGAGTCTCGGCCCGGCAATAATACTTGCTCTTGAGCAAGGCACCGAACCCCCAACTGCTCCCTGGGTGCCGCAGCATAAATGGTTGTTCACAGTGTGTGTGTGTGCACACTTTGGATGGGTTAAATGCAAAGCATGAATTCTGAGTATGGGTCACCATACTTGGCTCTATGTCCCTTCACTTTCACAAGATAATTCTAAAACTACACAGACACTAACCTTTGCTTCTCTGAAATATTTCTGTGCAAATGAATACATATTTTATAAGAAACACAAAGTAAAGGCACATTTTAGAACTGTTGCAGTAAATCAGTTCTTCAGAATATCAGCAACACTTTTTCAGTTTCTGTACTTCCGAATTTCACTTTAAGCAACTGTATGTAAGTTTACCTTGAGATATCAGTTTCAATATCATTTTGATGACATACTGCTTGTTTCTTTCTAAAACATGTACAAACAAATAAATTATTGTGTAAAAACCTAACATCCTTCAAAATATGTTCTTTTATTTTCCAATGTACTTATGGGGTAGTAAATGCATGACAGAATTTTCATTTTTGAACAAAGTATCTCTGTAAAGTAATGCAAATAAACCTTCTAGTGAAATTGATAGCAATGGCACATGTAACCATGTCAAATAAATAAATAAATAAAAGCATATATAAAAGCATATATTACAATAAATATCATATAGTCACACATAAGCGCCCCCTTTTATAAATCCCCAATCCAGGCCAGTGCAAAGCACGCAGGGAGTTTGAAATCCAGAGCTTCAGAGGTCAACAAAAATTTGTATTGTCCCAAAAACGCAAAACTATTAAGTAAACTTCAGCTTTCCAAATGAAGATGAAATTGGGTTGCCCATCTCGTTAACCTGGCTTACACATAACATACTAATATGTTTTAATATCCAAAACCTTTAAAGGATTTTTAGGCTGCATTAATTAGGTGAACCGGAACCAGGAACACTTCCCATAACACCCGATGTACTTGCTACATCATTAGAAGAATGGCATCTACGCTAATATTTGTCTGTTTCTCTCTTGTTCCGAGGTCACCGTGACCACCAGATCCAGTCTGTATCCAGATCAGAGGGTCACTGCAGTCACCCGGATCCAGTACGTATCCAGACCAGATGGAGGATCGGCACCTAGAAAGGACCTCTACATCCATGAAAGACAGCAGAGACCAGGACAACTAGAGCCCTAGATACAGATCCCCTGTAAAGACCTTGTCTCAGAGGACCACCAGGACAAGACCACAGGAAACAGATGATTCTTCTGCACAATCTGACTTTGCTGCAGCCTGGAATTGAACTACTGGTTTCGTCTGGTCAGAGGAGAACTGCCCCCAACTGAGCCTGGTTTCTCCCAAGGGTTTTTTCTCCATTCTGTCACTGATGGAGTTTCGGTTCCTTGCCGCTTTCGCCTCTGGATTGCTTAGTTGGGGTCACTTCATCTACAGTGATATCATTGACTTGATTGCAAATAAATGCACAGACACTATTTAACTGAACAGAGATGACATCACTGAATTCAATGATAAACTGCCTTTAACTGTTATTTTGCATTATTGACACACTGTTTTCCAAATGAATGTTGTTCAGTTGCTTTGATGCAATGTATTTTGTTTAAAGCACTATATAAATAAAGGTGACTTGACTTGACTTGATTTTAGCTGATTTTAAAACAGTTAACCTGAACAAATGGCCAAAAAAATGCCCTCGATTTTCATGCAAGCATCACATGGAAATGCTCAGTATTGCAGTCATTATAATTTAAAGGCTACATAGCATTAACCATTTTCTCCCAATGAGAAATGCTGACTTTTACAGCAAAACATAGTGAAAATGACATTGAATATAAAGCCAACATGGCACACAATAATCAGTACATAAGTCCATAACCCTATTTATAACCTTAAATGGTGTTCGTGGAAGCAGACTTTTATAGCATGCAATTTTACTTGTAATGAGATCAACTTGTAATGCTTCCTCCATTTTTCATATTCACAGATTGAGGCGATTTACGTCTTCTGTGTAATGAAGATACAGTTTTCAAGCTCTAATTTTGCCCATTAATAATTAACCGTCTTTTAGTGTATGTATGTGCGTTTGAAGTATACGGTGACGCTGCACATGGCTGCCTGTCACAGAGGAGAGGGTTCTGGCCCATATTAAGATCCGAGGTGCGGTTGAACCACACGTCGTTCTGTTGACATTTTATCCTGGCCACCTGTAGCCCAGCGAGGGGAGCAACAGTAAATCACGTGACCGCTTCCCTGAGACGAAACCCTAATCCAGAGCCTGAATCGGCCGGTCCAGGGATGGAGGGCACGGTGAAACTCGAGGCGACAGCTTCACCAATGAAGAGGCGGAAAAGTGGTCCCTGCGCTCGCCTTGTTGTGTCAGCATGGCCCCATTAATGTCACTTTAGTGCCAGCGGCCCCTCCCGCCGCACGTGCTGTAAGTGTGTGTGAGCGAGAGGACAGGAGCGGGAACGAGCGGGAATATGGGGTGTGTTCCGGCCCCTGTGGATACTCTACACCCTCTTCACGCCTGACGGGCTGTCAGAGGTTATTAGTGTGACCCGGTGGCCATCCTCGGGGAGAATACGAGATCTCGCTGATGCGCTCGGATCTGATCTGTGCTGGAGGAAGCAGGTGAACAACACTGGAACGAATGCATATTTCCCCTGCTTATTTACACAAATATATTTATATTTCATTAGCTCTATAACCAAAAACTAAAAGTTGCATGCATGCATTTAAATGCATCACAAGACCCAAAGCCCAGAATGCATTGCACCACGCTCCCAGAATGCACTGCGTGTGAAAAAGAGTAGCACACTACTTTTCAAAAGTTTTTTTTTAATTTATCATTTTATCCAACAAGGATGCATTATATTGATCAATAGTCTAGTTAGATAATAGACTGTTTCCACAAAAATTTACAGTACATTGATAATAATAATAAATGTTTCTTGAGCAGAAAATCTGCATATAAGAATTATTTCTAAAGATGTGACTGAAGGCTTGATGTATATCTTGATCGCTGCTGAAAATTCAACTTTGCATCACAGGACTAAATTACATTTTAAATTACTATAGAAAACGCTTGTTTAAATTGCAAAAACATTTCATAATATTAGTGTTTTTACTGTATTTTTCAATAAATAAATGCAGCCCTGGTGAGCATAAAAGAGATTTCGGACCCACTTTATATTAAGTGGCCTTAACTACTATGTACTTACATTTTAATTAATCATCTAGTACAATGTACTTATTGTGTACATACATGTTTTACATTGTACTTATATTTTAAAAAAACCTACACGTAATTACATCTGTATTTAATTTCTGTAATTACATTTATAATTACACTGTTGACCCATACTTTACACCTTAACCCACCCTTAAACTTACCCATACCTCCAACCCTCTCCCTAACCTTACCCCTATCCCACCTCAATAGCAGCAAAAGTGTTTTACAATACAATATGAACACAATAAGTACATTTACTTATTTTTTTAAGTACATAGTAGTTAAGGCAAACCTAATATAAAGTAGGACCGAGATTTCTTTCTAAAACATAAAAAAATAGTAATAATTACAAACTATATTTTGAATTTTAATTTAAAAAGTGAATCAATTATAACATGACTGTTACCTGATATTGAATATTTTACAAATAATAATTCAATTAAATGTTTTTTTTTTTTTTATGTGGATAATGCGTTCAATCACAACTAGATGTCTAATCTAGTTCTTGAAGCAAAATCAGTTGAGAACAAAAAAAAGCATGAATTTCAGATATGATTTTATGTGGTCTTGGGTCTCTCAATATGTTCCCAATGTGATAAAGTCCCAGATGTGCAAACTTCAAGCCACAAAACCATTTTCACAAAAAACACATGAATTTAACATGCTTCCACATGTGCTCATATGACTAACATGTGTTCACATGTAAAATTCATGTGCATTTTCCATAAGGATGTACCATACAAAATATACACAAACAGCTTTGTGAAAGTAATTCTCTCTTTCGTTGTGTGTCTGTGTGTTGTTGATGTGCGGCCTGGTCAGATGGTCTACCGAGTGCCCACATTTGCCACAGATCTATACCCTCTCTCCAGTGCAGAACCACCCTCACCAGCTGATCTCTGATGCTAACCACCAGTTAAACCCGACTTATCTCATTACTGGGCCAGAATCGCTGGGGTATTTGGGATCTGGTGAATTACAGTTCACACAAGCCATTCCAGTCTGTTCTCAAACCTCTTACCCTTAAAGTGCCCCTATTATGGGTAATGTATATGGTACATATTTTAGTTTTGGGGCTCCCCAACAAGAGGTTGACATGCATGTAAGGTCAACAAATACTTTCATTGTCTTATGATATGCATTTATTTTTATCTTACTTGCTCAAGGAGTCCCAAAAGATTTGGTCAACCATTAATTTTTTCCAAACCTTTCCTTTGCATGACGCTAATTTGTGGTGATTTGTCTGATTGGTCTCATTTTCATTTCATCATGCCTGTAATGCCTGTTAAAGCAGTGTTTGTGAGCACAGTGCTGCTTCGTGTGCAGCTTTACAAGGGAAATCGCTATTTTTCCGCTCCAAAAGCAGAATTAATTTGCATTTTTATTTTCAGACCAATGTGAAAAGACCAATAAGTGGGGCGGACAATTTGCTAATATTTTCATATTGACATCAACATGAAATGGATTCATTTGTTTTAAAAACGACTCATTTCAATGATTCAGAGTCAACTCTTTTCTTTTAAGAGACATTAACTTTATACATGGCACACTTTCACTCGGCAGGATGTTTTCATTCACTTAGAGCTGTTACACAATGCATGAAAGTTCATTAAAAAAAAATCCATAATAGGCGCGCTGTTATTAAACGTCAGTGATTAATTCAGTCTCAACAGCTTGCAGACTACATTTAAACTCAACAGATGTTAAAATAGCATCTTTGATTTTTATTGAACAGTGAAAATGTTGGTAATCGGTAAGATCTATTCATATTTTGTGCATAATATCTTATTAGTAGATTAGATAATCTTTTAAATAACTAATAGATGATCTTAACTTGCATAATGACTGAAAAAGTGATCATAAAAGTGTTAAAACTGTTTTAACTTGTTTATCTTCAATTTAAAAAGCTATTTTTATATATTTTTAAAAATGTAATTTATTCCTTATTAAGCTGAATTTTCTCCAGTCTTCAGTGTCATATGATCCTCCAGAAATCCCTCTAATATGCTGATTTGCTGCTCAAGAAACATTCATTATTATTATCATCAATGAAAACAGTTGCTGCTTATTTTTTTGGTGGAAACCGGGATTCAATTTTGCATATAAATCTTCTGTAACATTATGAATGTCTTTATTGTCACTTTTGATTAATTTAATGTGTTCTTCCTTACTAAAAGTATTAATTTCTTGAAAAAAAAAAATCATTCTTGTGTTCATTAAGTGAAAACATTTGAGTTAAATTAAACATCCTGAATCTAATTGGAAGCAGTGACTAATTTAAATTGTGGCTCCTAAGAAAAGAAAGTTTAAAGCAAACAAATAAATACTGAGAAACTGGATATTACTATAATTAGATAATACATTTTTCCCATTGCCGAAATTTGCAGCAGTGCCATTACGTCAGATTTTCACTATAAAAACACATCTACTAACAGTCACACATTTAGCACTTATCTATTCATCAGATAAAGCACACTCACATGCAACACAGACACAGTTATTCTTGAACACAAAACACTGGAGGACATACAAAGCCCTTTGAGTCTCTCTGCCTCCCTCAGTGCATCAATAAATAAAGCAAACAACATTAAGCATAACTTGAACTATATGAATGAGGCTCTAATTTAATAGCAATAGTATTAGTGTTTTAAGGTTTGGCCATTTAGGTGAAACTCTAAGCCGATGTGGGAGTAATTTGGCCGTAAGGAAATTGATTCTGACCATCAGGCAGTTTCTCATGTTCAAACAGAGGCTGCAGTTAAACAGGATCATTGCTGTTAAACACATTACCCAGGTATCCCCTCTGCTCACAGCCAATGATTATATGTCCACGCTGAGGGATTGAAATTCTGTGCAAATATAAAAATGATCACGGAGCATGACTGGAAAGGAGAATTAAAGCCGTCCATTACGCCGCAGGAGACTGTGACGCAGATGTTTCTTGTGTCAGGAATTATTAATGGATCTACACTGTAACATAAGAGTCAGTTTGATGTATGTACACACTTGTCAATGGAGACTCACCTGCTGCCTGTTGCTTTAAAGAAATAGAATGAGAAACTGTTACTGACCCCTGACCCTAAAAAACACAAACATAGATCTGAGGCAGAAAACACAAGATTTGTTCTCCATACAAAAGTAGATGGTTATTTATACTGACAAGCTCCAGAAAGAAGATGATGAAGAAAAGAAGAAAACTAGAAGAAGACGAAGAAAAACACCTTTAAAAGAAGCTTCCAATTGACTCATGCCCTGTATTTTAAGTCTTCAGACGCTATAAACTAGTTTTGTGGGAGGAACAGACTAAAATTAGACTAATCTTTTACTAAAAAGTCATTATCCACATTATTCTCATTTTCCCTTCCTGTGCTGCACTGTTTAAATAGCAAATGCTTCTTTTCCCATTTGTGCACCCATGTGCGTGCTGGTCTGAAAAAGAGGTTTGTTGAGGCACATTGTTGGTGCGAGTGCAACTGGCTTTTAAAGGGGATGGGAGATGAGACACTGATTGGTTCATTACGCGTTACACGTTACAGTGGATTCGGACCTGGCCTGAGTGCACCTGCACCGTGCGATTCAGACCATGCGCCTATAGAGCCCATAATCTTCAGCTCTATAACTGTTAAAAATATCATTCTAAATTTACCACAAAAAGGGCGGACTGCTGTAGTTGCTACATATCAAGTAAAATAATTAAATAAAAAATACTGTGAAAATATTTAATAAAAATAATTATTTCAAAATTATTAATTAAATAACAGAAAATAAAACACAGAACACTTAACTGTACATTAGCATTGATAAAAAGACACAAAACTTAAATAAAATATGTCAAGTGACATACAGGGACTTCTGGAAATGTAATTTTGACTGTTTCTCACTATAAATTATATGGTAATTATTAGTTTTTACTTGTAAAAACCATACATTTGACAATATTTTACATGTAAAATTACATGTAATATGATGTACAAACAAGAATACGTTTTTGCATATAAACTTATTAAACTTATTACATATCAACTTGCATATAAACAATTAACAGTTTTTATTGTAGATATTTTACAAGTTTGTTCTGTAAAAATTGCTAATATTTTCAGGTATTAAATTAATTTTAGAGTTTAAAAGGCACCTCTGGAAATGTCATTTACCATTCTTTACTGTAAATTATATGGTAATTCATTGTGTTTACTTTCAATCACCATGAATTTAACAGTATTTTACAGTAAGATTACATGATGTATAAACATATATTTTTTATATTATTATTATTACTGTATATAGGGTTACTGTATACAGTATATTGAAAAAGTATATTGATATGAAACTCACTAAGGATCAAGGGAATGTGCTTTTATCCATTATGCAAGAAAAATCTAAATATCCAATCCAGAACAGAGGTCATTTACATACATTTAACGTCTTAATAGTATGCCAAACAAAACAGTCAGATTAATGTTGAAACAGAGGGTGAAAATGCTTGTGTAAAACTCACTTATGAATGTTTTTGGAGCAAAAGACATTCTAAATTGAAATAATAAAGCACTCCAAAAGTGTACGATATTACTTTTGCTGGGCATACATACTCTTTTAATGATGCACAACACCCATACACATTCTCAAAAGCATCCTCTCTCTAAAACAGATTGAAACACACCTCATCTTGACTTGCACATCTCCAGGGTTTCTGTGGCCAGCGCTCCCTGCAGTGTGGCTGGCCAACAGGAGGCATTTACCGTACACTCCACCCTTCTCTAAGTACAAACAATCACAAAAGCACTGATGGCAGTAAACAGAACCAAAGCCACAAACCCACTTCCAGCTCCTTCAGTAATGCAGCCGACCACAGTCACAGAAATTCAGAGTGCTCCGGCGTCCCGTGCTGTGTCAGGTACATCTGTAACACACAAATCACTCCACCAGACTACAGGAAAGTTGTTTTGCGTTTTTTTTTATTTTTATTTATTTTTTTATTTTTTTTATTTTTTTTACCTCAGTTGTGTTCAAATTTATGTGTCATTTCAAATGTTTCTTCTAAAATTATTTTAGAGACATAAAAACAGACACAAGTGAGCAAATTGTTAACATACAGAGCTGGCACACAAAGGTGGGATTTATTTGATCAAAATGCTGTAAAAAGCAGAAATATAATTGCAATTTAAAATACCTTCAAACAGTAATTTATCCCTGTGATGCAAAGCTGAATTGTCAGCGTCATAACTCCAGTCTTTAGTGTCACATGATCCTTCAGAAATCATTCTAATATGCTGATCTGCTGCTCGAGAAACATTTATCATCATTATAAATGTTGAAATCGGTTGTGGCTGTAAAAAGATTTTTGTGGAAACTGGATCTATATTTTTTTTCAGGATTCTTTGCTGAATAGAAGGTTCAAAAAGAACAGCATTTATTTCTAATAGAAACCCTTAACATTATACTGTATTGTCTTTGCTGTCACTTTTGATCAATTTAATACATCCTTGCTGAATAAAGGTATTCTATTTCTTTTAAAATATCTTACTGACCCCTAACTTTTGAATGGTAGTGTAACTGTGAAGTAGTTTTCTCTCCTGCTCGTCTTGTGTGTATTGAGGTCTATATTTGTGCAGCTCTGGTACTCACACACTCCACTTACCCATTTTCTGTATGTCTCTTTTCCGTTCCTCGAGTCATTCATGGGTAACGTTGGCATCGCTACAGAGGGCTGACATTA
>NW_020525539.1:0-43543 GCF_003368295.1 Carassius auratus | reverse complement strand
TTACCACTTGGCCATGCAGTAGCTAGTTGGATGCTTGCACCATCTTTATATTTGCTTCTAAGTCAACTCACCTTTATTTATATAATGCTTTATACAATACTGATTGTGTCAAAGCAGCTTTACAGTGGCAAACAGGAAACTAGTACTACTAGAAACTACACTGATTTTCAAGGTAAGAAGAGGAAGAGTTAACACAACATAACCTCTAATATGCCTGAAGATGTAGCATGAGCGCTACACAGACGCCCACAGCGTTGAGTGTTTGACTCGTGTGTCATAGTGTGTGTGGTAACAGGACTCTGCTTGCACACAGCAGAAACATGACCCACTTTAGCCGTGCTGGACAGAGCCAGTGTAAACGCTCTTATCTGTTACCTAACCCGCAGATAAGCCTGTTAAACTTTCACCACAGCAGCCCACCGAGACGTCGTTAACCTCTCTAACCAGACAGGAGGTAAACGAGTGGGAAGATTTCCTTCTCTAACGTCCATGTGTGCTCTATTACGAGCGTGTGATTCATCGTGAACACTGATCATAGGTGTGCGATATTATCATCAGTGTGCAAGCTTACGTTATCGAGTTTGCAAAACAAAAACATGTCTTGCCTGTTGAATGCAGTTGCAAATGTGATTGATTCTGTACAACAGTTCGGCCAAACAAGATGTTAATAGATAGCGAGTCACACTTTACACACAATAGTGTTGTTTCACCAATGAAAACTTGTTCCACGCAAAGCTGTAGCAGGACACTTGTGTGCATTTCAGAGCAACACTGCCCTGTTTTGTTCTTGAATGAATCTGTTTTTGATCATTTGAGTCAGATTTAATTATCCAATTTATAAAGACAGTCACATGCTTCATTTCTAAATTAATCGGCCAATTTGAACGAATCATTTGAATGAATGAATCATAGCCTATGCGAACAACAGTACGGCATTAGTGTAGTATGTCCCGAATTCACAGTATTCATAAAATAGTAGCCGAAAAGTACCCAGATGACCTACTACTTCCTATTTGATTCTGAAGTGCATTTGATGGACACTTTACTATCCCATGAGGCCACGGGAGAGGTTTATGAGTGCAACTGATGCTGGTGGGTCACGTGAAAGTAACAACATGTCGGATGTCGTACGTCCAAATTTCATTCATACTGCCCATATTCACATCATATACACTGCACCTTTTTAGCGGTCATGAAGTAAGTTCAAACATACTAAAAATATAGTTATCGCTATTGGAAAATAATCCCTCAAAATACTGACTTTGTTTGCATTATTGCACACTCCTTACACTGATAAGCATGTGTGTGTGTGTTCACCTCACATGCCCTCTCTGTGGTAGATGACATTTAGCACTCCCAGCTCATTGGCATGTGTAAAATCCCAGTCAAGAATTCAACTTGGCTCTCTAACTCACATAGTGACCTTTAAAGCATTCATGTGTACAAGCTGAGAAGATGTAATGGCATGAATAGAGCTGCGGATACGATTGCGTTTGTCATGTTAAAACCTCTAACCGGTCTGGAAAACAACGCCGAAGCATTAAGTATTTTAGCCTGTACTGTAATCTGCAGGCCACGGCACGACGCAGCATGCATCTGAACACAGGCAGGACTGAACCAGCGATTTCAAGAAAACCGCCGAGTTTCATGTTGTTTTGAAACTCCCAAATGTGTGTGTGTCTGTGTGCGCCCTGCTGATCTCTTTTCCTCCGTGTCGAGCATTGTTTACCGTGCTGTGCAGCGCTTTTGCAGAGCGAGAGGAAATCACAATGACGGGGATTTCAAAACTCTCTGCAGCTGTTGAGAAAGCCTTGAGAGGTTTTTTTTCCTTCCTCTTGCTCTCTCACTTTGCTCTCTCAATCTCTTTTACTTTCTCCATTATATTGCCCTTTCTTTCTCTTTCCATTGCAACCCCCCTCCAACTCACTCTTACACACACACACACACACACACACACACACACTTTTCTAATAATTTCTCTTTTTGCAAAACAATCTTCTGAGGCAACTCAATCTTACATGACTTGTAGCATGCAGGTGTGTTTGCACTTGGACACAAAAGCCATGGGAATTGTACCATTTGTAGATTTCTGATTAGGATTATATTAGGTAAATACAATATAAAATGATTTCAACTGGAAATGGATAATGTAATAATATAATTAATTGCATTTAAATGTTTTAAGCTCAGAGAGAAACTACAGGTAATACTTTTAAAAATGAATTGTTCACAATGCACAACCCTGGTTTTAAAAAGTCCAATGATTTTCCCATGTTGAGCATAATGTGTTTAGTGAAGTGGAGCTGAGGGCCATGCACACACCTCATGACATGAAACTGGGCGTGTCTGGACAAGAGAAGGAATGAGCAGAGATACCGAGCGTGGAGGAGTGTGTTCAGCTCACCTGAGCCAAAGACGTTCAGAATAAGTGTACACTGACATTTTGAAGTACATTTAATGCCACTAGAGGTGCACATTTTAAAATAAGAGATCAGAATTGTGTTATTAATATCAATGCACATTCAGGAGGTAAAAAGTATGAACATTTTTAAGATATGGCTAGCTATGGAACAAGCAATACTGAGTTAATTTATATGTATATTAAGGAAACATGTTGAATTTATTGATGAATATGTAAACCTGATAATTGTGCATTTAAAACGCATGCAGTTTATTATTAATAGTACTATTAAAGAAACATTGGTCACACTTTATTTTAGGGTCCAATTCTCACTATTTATTCTCCTTATTTGCTGCTTATTAATAGTTTATAAGGTAGTTGTTAAGTTTAGGGTATTGGGTAGGATTATGGATGTCATGCATTATATGTACTTTATAAGCACTAATAAACAGCCAATATGTTAATAATAGACATGCTAATAAGCAACTAGTTATTAGTGTGAATTGGACCCTATACTAAACTGTTAACGAAACATTATGTATGACCTACACATATACATCACATTACGTTTATCAATGTTAAAACTGTGTAATGCACATTTTAAATTGATTTCATATACATAAATTGAAGGCCTAAATATACATATATTTTCTGAGTGTATCTTGAATTAAGATTGCCTTTACTTACTCTACCATTTTTTCTTTTTTTAACATTTTGTGAGCTTTATACTTAAAACAACAAACTATTTAAACTTGAAAGTTTAAAGAAAGAAAGACGTATAAAAAAATACTAAGCAGCAAAACTGCTGGATTGATTTCTGAAGGATTGTGTGACACTGAAGACTGGAGTAATGATGCTGAAAATACAGCTTTGGAATAAATTGCATTTAAAATATATTCAATTTCAAAACCGTTATTATAATAATAATATTTCACAAGTTTGCAGTATTTTTGATCAAATAAATGCAGCTCTGCTGAGCATAAGAAACATTAAATATATCTATAAAAATTAGATTCCTGCCTATTCATCTATTATTAGTCCTAAAGTATGATAGTATACAGTTTAGCTTTTCTATTAAATCCTGATGACATTTAGGGAATATTAACTAAAAAGGAGACAACACTGATTAAGAAAACATTTTCTTTTTTTTTTGCCGTGATAATGGTTGCATCTAAATTCCTGTTAGCATCTATATTTATTCTCCAAACATAATCTACACTTTTTATCTGAAACCAAGTTGTGAGTTTTGATCGGTCACAGGAAGTTGATTAAACACACGTTTACCCAGAGTGCCTGTCTGTCCAGACCTCTCCCCACTTCTCATATTCCTCCCCTCACACCAACCCTGAACTGACAGTCAACAAGCACGGTCTACAGACCTTTGACCTCCCTGTTAGTCATGCCATACCAAGCCAGCCAAAGAGAGAGAGAGAGAGGAGGAAGAGAGTTGAGAGGGGGAGGGAGAAATTAAGGCTTAAACTCTCTCTCTCACAAGCCACGATATATCAGCCATCATTCCACTCACTTCCAAACTCTTTATTGATGCACAAGGGTCAGACCAAAGAGATCCGAAGCGGTCCTGGGTTTTAGAGGTCAAATGTCAAAGTCTGAAACCTGATCCATTCATGTAAACCTGGACAAATGTCATGACCCCGTCTGCAGTGCTGGGATAGCGAGGCAGACGTTACCTCCACGGCGGTGGGATGGCTGTGTCCGTTCTCCAGCTGAGGAACCCCTGGCACGATCATCTCGTCCTCTTCTGGTGGTTTCCAAATGTACTGCTCTCCGTTGCCCATGAAGACCGCCTCCTGTTGGACACACGAGGAACATGCAAGACGGTCAGATCTCCTCGAACATTGCAATTTGATGTCAACTCAAGTCAAGCTCTCCATGCTCATGAGTTCATGAGAGAAGCAGCGACATCCATTTTGTGAACCAATCAATTTCTCCGTTTTTTTTTTTTTCTAGGCATTTTGAATGAATCAGCAACTGTTGTTTGTGATAACACTGAATCATACGTCACCTATCAGAGTGATTCGATTCTACAACCTGACTGATTAAACAATCCATATGAAGAGATTAAAAGAATCATTCACTCAAAAATAAAAATGTATTCATTTTCAGGACATCAAAGATGTAGATGAGTTTGTTTTTCATGAAAACAGATTTAGAGAAATGTAGCATTGCATCTCTTGCTCTCCTCTGTAGTGAATGGGTGCCGTCAGAATGAGAGACCAAACAGCTGATACAAACATCACAATAATCCACAAGTGATTCACATGGCACCAGTCCATCAGTTAATGTCTTGTGAAGTGATAAGCTGCGTGTTTGAACCAAATTAAGGCCGTTGAAGCGTTATTATGGATAGAGGTATTTTGTCCAAAAGTGAAGGTTTAAAGTTAAATCGTGTTAATGATGGATTTGTTTCTGACAAACATGCAACTTTTCAATTCACAAGATGTTAATTAATGGACTGAAGTCATGTGGATTATTGTGATGTTTTTATCAGATGTTTGGACTCTCATTTTGACGGCACCCATTCAGCGTGAATAAACTTTTAGCAAAAAAACTTTTGCCTTGTCAACAAAGTAAAATAAGTTTAAATGAAAGCACTAAAATGACTGAAATATATATATATATATATATATATATATATATATATATATATATATATATATATATATATATATATATATACACATATATAAATTAAACAGAAAAAGTAATATAAAACAATAATAAAAATTAAAATATTTAAAACAAATGTTATTAAAATGAATTCTTAAAATATAAAATAAAGGCTGAATATTAATAAAACTACCATGACCTAATGACCTAAATTTTGGTCTGTTTCTGTCACAGAAAGCTATTATATGAAATCAGAACACTTGAAATTTTCAGCAAAAAATGTATAAACCAGTTTTGTGATTACATTTTTTGTCATTTTGGAGCTCAACAGTACCACTCCTGATTCATTTTCATTATGAAAAATAAAACGGGTGGCCAGTGCATTCTTCAGAAGTTCACCATTTGTGTCTCACAGAACAAGGAAAGAAAGTCATGCTGGTCTGGAATGACACGAACTGTTCCTTTAATTTAGAGCTGATTGGTGTTTGTTTCTACAATGGAAATGTTCTTTGAGTTAATCATTGCAGGGACAGATGTGTACGCAGAATAGAGAGCCAATGATTAAAGTGGGAAAGAAACACACCACCTCTATGAAAGATTAATACCAGCAGATGAATGGCTTCAGTGTTTGCTGCTATTTATTTCCCTGGCGGAAGCAACTACCTGCTCTGTGGTTCCTCCCAGATGCCTTTAACAAAAAAATAAAAAATACAAAAAATAAAAACACACACATGGCGGGGCAGGCAGCCTGCAAACAGACCTTACATAATCCAGCCCAGTGCACTGGAGTAACACATGTGCTGCACAACCACACTGCATGCTTGTTTTCATATAAAAAAAAAAAAAAAGCTCTAGATACTGGCTTGGATATGATGCAGGTCAAAGACACACACACACACACACAAATATTGTTTAGCCTTCCTTAAACATCAAATGGCACACTGTAAATCAGATTTAGAAAGATAAGTCTGCACTGAATACAATACTGTGCCTGTGTAAACAAGCCATCAATCAACAAACCTCTGACAAAGAAGATTTTTATCTCCATATGTGGCAAACAAATGGCACAAACACACACATAAAGACAAGTAGAGCAGAGCTGAGTTAGCAGGAAGACTGGATCATTATCCGATCATTGTCTGTGTGTTTTCCATTTTAAAGGCACCATCACTCTGCTCCGCAAAACTTGATACAGATATGGGTGAGATGCACACACACACACACACACACACACACACACACACACACACACACACACACACACACACACACACACACACACACACACACAAAGTAACAATGCAACCCTTCAGTTCATTTTTAATACTAAGTCATCAGAATGTTTTCTCATTTTAAATGAGTAAGACCATGGGCAAGTCAACATTTGAACAATTCTTGGACCTCTTTTAATAAAAAAATAAAATCTAAAAGATTGACCATGTAAATTTCACCAGTCATATTTCTATCAAGAAGGTTTTAGATAATGCTTCAGCCTGGTGGATCGAGGGGATGTTTTTATAGGAAACAGCACTCTCAAGTGGTCAAAACGTGTAACTGCACTACCAGACTGCGCATTTAAATTGGCGCAAATGCCAGACAATTAATTTTTTTCTCACTTCTTTTTTTATGTCGCCTACAACAACAGCATTAGCTTTTCTCAAAAAAAAAAAAAAATGAGAGCAAAATGAATGCAAAACATACCATAATGATGCTGGAGTGTTCTAAGTCGTTGCCATGGCAGTGCCATGCTTAACTGTTCTGAGTGTTTAGGGTGTTTGTTACTTTTTAGTTGCTGGGGTGTTCTGGGTGGTTGCTAGGGCACTGTGTGGCTGCTAAGTTGTTCTGAGTGTACACTCTCAGAAAAAAAAAGGTACCAAAGCTGTTGGGGCAGTACCTTTTCAACAGGGACGTGCCTTTTGAAAAGGTACTACCCCAGTGACAGCTTTTGAACCTTTGTTTGTGAGAATTTAGGGTGTTTTAGGTGTCTTGAAAGAGTCTACATGACACTCTGTTCTCCAGGAATATCCGTTCTTTAAAGGTTTCTGTGAGCGTTTCGCCCCTGCAGGATGAGCTATAACTGTTATTATAACTGTCCTGTACCTGTGGGGCCGAGCTGTGTCATATTCACCTTCGGGAAATTGGGCAGGTGAAATGGTTCCAGTGTTTTCCTAGGCAAGGTGCTGCTGGAGGACTCGCTGCTGGACACGCTCTGGTGCTCTCTTTCTCCATCCTCCAGCACTTCCTCCCTCCTGCCGCGCTCCAGCTTCTTCACCTTCCGTATGGAGGCGTACTCCGCCGTCACTTCGTCTTGACTCACGCCGTTCACGCCTCCTCTGCTTGCACCGCGGCCGTTCCCGTTGAGCGTCGGGCTGTGGGCACGGCGCTGAGTGGGCGTGTTGCTTGACGTCGGGGCAGGGGCAGCAGGTGGGGCAGCTTTATCAGGCCCCGCCCCTTTGATCCCAACGCTCTCGTACAGGCCGTCATCCGGCAGGAGGGATGAGGGAGAGGAGCGGCGGCAGACTTCAGAGTAGGTGTGCTCACGTTCCTCATTCTCAGATTTTTTGGGAGCTCGAGGCAGCTGGCGGCCTGGACTGGGACGGAGGTCAGACGTGGAGCGGCGGGTATGAAGGAGCAGAAGATCCATGCTGGCCGGACGGCTCTTAGGGCCACCTGTCCATCACAATAACACAGATTAGTATTAGAAAGATGGGACAGATTCAAGTCTGGAGGACTGATGTCATATTGGATAAAATATTGTACAAAGGGCCATTAATAAAAATGTCACATTTGACATAACTCCAGGAAAACACAAGAGGGCAGACCATTACTATTAGGATTGTGTTTCTGACCACACACTCACAATCTTACATGTGTTTAAACCTGCGTAGAGGTGGTGCAATGAGTTTGAAGTCAAAGTGAAACTACAAAAATGTAAATATTGTTTTCTAAACTATATATCAGATGATATTCCCAAAGCTAAAATGGTCAAATAACCCTAGGCTAGTTCGCAAGCTAATTAGCATACCTCTACTTATCCTGTATGACACTGGCACCTGTTTGTTCCCAGCTAACAATGAACATTCTCACAACGTTTTTATGAAAGTTATTAAGTTACATAATTTTTTAGGACAAAACATTCTTAAAGTAATGTTTCTGGAACATTGTTATTACTTTATGAATATTTTATATAAGGTCTCACGACATTGAGAGAAGACATTCTTGTGATCTTGTGATGTTATTTGTACTTGGTTATTAGAATAAATAAATAAAAAAATTCAAAAAAATATGCTAGATTTTTAAAATAATATTAGTAGAAAGTTGTAAGTAAATAATAAATAATTTGAAAATTAGACATTTTACTGTTCTTAAGAAATTAAAAATAAATGTTATATCTTCGGTGAAAATATAGTAGAACTTTGTTAGAAACATTTCGGGAATCTTTAAATAAAGTTCTACTCATGGACATATTTACATTCTTAGAAAATTAATACATTTTCAAATAATATTTGAGTGTGGAAAAAGTTACCAGAACACTGGAAGAAAAGTTTTTGTAACTTTTAAATAACGTTATAATTGTGACAAGGAAACGGGACTTCATTTTCAAAATTTTACCACCATAATTTGTAACATGGGTTGAAACTTGTGGTCTCGGTAACTTCCGCAGAAAAAGGAAAGTCTTTTCACAGTTGAAGAAATATATTAATATTTCTTGGAATAATGTGGACTGATGATCTGAGGATATTAAGACCAGGAGCATGTATTAGGACAGTAAATAGAGTAAACCTTGTTTTCATGTTGACCTTGTTATCCTTCTTATTGTGTATTTTGTGTTTTACACGCTAAATAAAGTGAGTCTGGATTTATAGAATCAGAAGAAGATGTATTTAAGGCTTAGAGATGTGTGTGTTGTGTGTGTGTCATCATCAGCCTCGCAGATCACACGTCTGTGACTGAGGGAACATGAGCTAGTAAACATCTAACCATGACAAGTCTCTGGAGACGTCAGTCTTTGCACACTGGTGCGTCGGCCAGTGCATGTGTGCGTCTGTGTGTGGTAAATGTGTCTTGTGTCCATACATCATGAAGAGCAGTGTCTCACCGTTTGCGTTGCAGGGCAGTCTGTGCATGTCATGCAGGCGGGTGTCAGATTTACTCATCGAGTTCAGCTTGGACTGGCGCAGAGCAGCCTGAAATTCAAAACATCATCATCTTCATGTATGTACTGTACATCCATGTCCACAATTACACTTTGTCCAAATATACTTTTTCCGCACTCACTGTTTCTTTTCTCTGAGCTCCTCCATTGGCGTGGCCATGTTTGCTCTTGCTTTTTCTGTAGACGTAAGGAGAACATAAAATACAGCAAACATGTTAAAGACCTGATCATCCTGTAAATAGATAGTTTTTAGTATTTGAAGGTGAGATGCAAATGCTGTTGTCAGGGAGTTAAACAATATTAAGCTGCCTTGTTTTGACCAAATTAGAAGCGCAGCACTATATGAAAAGTTCAAGATAAAGGGCAAATCTAGGGCAGAGATCATTATAAATATGTTTCATTTAACCATGGAAAGTATAAATTAATATAACTAAATATTTGTGTGTGTTATTTAACGTTTGTGCTAGATTTTCACATTAGCTTAACACACTAACCTGAAACTATAGAACACAACAGTGACTGGTGACTTTTTTTTTTTCTTTTTTTTTTGCAGGCTTGGCTCCAGTGATTTTTGCATACATTTTTACTATAAACATAAAACAAAATAATAATACTTTTATATTAATAATAAATTGTTACAAAAATAATTTTTTAATTTTTTTAAATGATACATATTTTGTTTTGTTTTATTTGTATTTTTTTTATCATGCGTACAAGTTTTATTTTTTCTTGGAAGAACTGTATACTTTTCTTCAGCAAGGATGGATTCATTTGATCAAAAGTGACAGTAAAGACAGAAATTTAACTTTTTATTATTATTATTATTTTTTTTTTAATAAATGCTGTTCTTTTGGAAGAATCATTAAATAATGCATCAATGTTTCCACAAAAAATATTGTTGATAATAATAAAAAAATGTTTCCTGAGCATTCAGCTTTGCATCATAGGAAAAAATTAATTTACATTTTAAAGTATATTCACATAGAGAATTTCTTCAAACTGTAATAATATTTTACAGCATTGCTGTAATTTTGATCAAACAAATGTTTTTCAAACACTTCAGTATAAACACGTAAACAGAGTGTAGATAGACTAACTTAATTATATACTTTACTTATTCATTTCACTTAATGGAATTGGATATTTGCTGTTGAGCTTGATTTTCATTTTCATGTTAACAGCGACCTCGTTTATTTGATTTTGGTTAGTGTAGTTCTTCACCTTCATTATGGTGGAAAGTGAAAGGGAACAGTGGAAGGCCGACTGCTGCGCTCTATTAGAATCATCTGTAAAGCGCTCAAGAACGCAGCGCTCCTAATCAGTCACCTATGAGATCACATTCTGTTTAGAAAGCTGCAGTCTTCGCAGACACTAGACATGCAGCTCTGGGTTTTGTGCAGAGCTATTGTGCACTGTTGAATGGGACAGGAAGTTACATTCCTCTACAGCGGCTCTCTGTGGGTATATCGAGGGATGTCGTAATCATGAGGGACTAGATGTGATGCAGGTGTGCTGGAGGAAGATAGAGCGGGAGGATGGAGAGGTAACCCTGACGATCCCTCCTCCCTTGCTTTTCTTCTCCTCTCGTTCCCTACACACACCTGGTGTGACATCAATTATAGCTTCTCTCTCTCTCCCCCGATCCTACAGCCTGTGAAATACACACTTTTTTTCCACACACACCTTTCTTTGTTCCTCTCACTCTCACCCCATTTTAAACATCCGCACATCTCTCACACTTAACGCGAATCTGTGCAAACAGAGGATTTTCTCTCCTCTCTCTCTCTATCTCTCTCTCTCACTCCCTAAACTATATGAAGCCTTTGTTATGGATGAATAGATAACGAGACATTCAAAGTAGAATTAAGTAGAACAATGTTTGCATAATGGCAGTGTTTCCTGTTTGTTTGTAGCTGTGCCTCGTTCTGTTCCTTTGTGAAGGTCAGAAACTCAGGAGGCCGGAGGGACACGTTCACACCTGGGTGTTAGTGACCCTGTGTCTACACACATGACTTGCAGAAAGCACTGTACAAAGCTCAAAAACGTGCACAGCAAAATAACAGCTGCACTTGGCTACTGAGTACGCAGTCATGAATGCAGCATTAGCAAAGCCATGTTTTAAAGGAATATTCAAGGTTCAGTACAAGCTAAACTCAGCTACAGTAATCACTCCAGTCCATCAAATAACACCTTGTGAAGCAAAAAGCTGCATGTTTGTATAACAAAATCATCTTGAAGACAAAGATGTCTGAAACAGGAGTAAAATATGCAAAGATCAAGCACCGTTTATAAGTGAAAACAGTCGAGTTTGACTTCACAAGTTATTAACTGATGGTCTGGAGAGGTGTATATTACTGGTGGATTATTGTGATGTTTTTATCAGCTGTTTGGACTCTCATTCTGACGGCACCCATTCGCTGCAGAGCATCCACTGATGACCAAGTGATGCAATGCTACATTTCTCCAAATCTGTTCTGATGAAGAAACAAACCCATTTGCATTTTGGATTGCCTGAGGGGAGTGAATTTTTTGAAATGTTCATTTTTTCTGAGCTAAATTATTATAATATATATTTTATTTTTTACAAAATCATGTTAACACATATTATGTCTTGTGGCTATACTGCTGAAACTCTAGTATTTTAATGTTTAAATATTGTCCCCCATTCACTTACATTGTACTCAGATTTGTGCTTGTTTAAAGAAAAGGAAAGACAATACAGTTTTGTGGTAATTAATATCATGCCACAAATGCTGGCGTTTGAACTTGTGCTGAACCTAGAATATCTCTTGAATATTCTCAGTTAATTCATGTTGAATCCATAATGATTAATAAAAGTCTCATCTTCTGAAAAAGAAATCATTCAAATAATATTATAATAGTATTTATCCATAGTTGAATTAGCTTTAATTTTATATTTTCTGTTTTTCTTTTGATTGTAGTAATTTTGTTATGTGCTTTTGTCATTATTATTTTGTGAATATCAATATAGCTATAATAATAATAATAATAATAACAGTAATAATATATTTTTAGGTTCATTTGTCAGTTTTCCTCCTATTATTTATGTTTTGATTCATGTAAGCTTTATTTCAATTGACAAATTATTTTGAACAGTTTTAGTAATAAGTAACGAGTCATGTCATAAAGCGACTCTTTGTGTGAGAAAAGGAATCAAAAAATGTAAACCATTAATTGCTAAAAATCTTTTCATTCATCACCGCGCACAAATCTTTTTTTTGCATTTCCAACCTGGCATAAGATAAAAAATATCGAAGCAATGGCATTTGGTGTCACTGACAGTGTTGAGATTTATGAGATTTATTTATTAGATATGACTTCAGAAGGCTTAGATTATAACAAATGAGCAGTATCTTTAATGGTGTTTTTTTTTCCTGTCTTCTTTGCATTGGAAATAGCAGCATGAACATTCTTCAAAGTGTCTCCTTTTATGAATAACGTTACACTGGTTTGGAAAACATGAGCGTGCATACATTTTCATTTTCTGCAATGGAAAAGAGACGGAACATTTTATTTCTGAAACAAGGGTTTTACTCAATCATAATCTGTGTATCTCAGAGCAATGAGCTCAGTGTGTGTTTTTCATTAGGCATCTGGTAACTTTGCAGCAATGCCAACCTGCTCTCTGAGCTCTAAATATCACTTGCTTTTACTGTACCTTGATTTTAACCATTAGAATGACACTAAAACAACTATTTTGTACAACAATCCAGAGCAAGTTGTTTGGCTATACAGCAGAAACATGAGTTTGTGTTGAATATGCAAAAAAAAAAAAAAAACAAGAACTGTATAGTCCCTATTCATCTTTTCTCTGAAACATTACATAGAACAGAAATAGAACGATGCCTGAGAGCATGTGAAACTGATTTGTTTGAGGGTTTCGTTCCTTGTAATATCTCTAAGCAAAAGTCTTTGTCACAAATGAGCATCCAACGCAGAGCTTAACTTAAGGCATTTCCCAGCGAAACGGCTCCTACAGAGGGCACGCAATCTGCTGAAGGAGTGATATTAGCATTCATCAAGTCGCTCCGCAGCAGGGAAGGAGAGATGGAGACGGAAAAAGAGACAGAACTGAAGAAAAAGAGGAGGAGGAGGTGCTCTGACACAAGAGTGGGGGAGAAAGAGTTTTTAAGAAGCTGCATTCTTTCAACATTTGAGTGGGGCGCGTCTGTGCACAAAGACTTTTACGTGCAAACACACAAACAGCTCAGGAATAAAGATATGGGTGTGAACCGTAAAGAATTAACGGTCCTGGTTTTGATTCTGACTGCTCTTAACGATTGCGGTTCCTTAACAATTCAATTAACTATTCTTTCAGTATCAGGAGGAACATTTGGGAAAGGAGAAATTGTGTTGATGTTGCTGTCGCTGCCCTCAGCAGTTCACTTGATGAGATCGTTTCAGATTTGAAAGATCTAACAAATCTGAATGAAATGTTTTGCAAAAGGTGTGTTTACTTTTTGATGCAACATTATTAAGCAATCATAATTAAGCTTTATTAAGCATAATAACAGTAATCCAGAAATTAAGAAGGCTCATGCATTTTATGAACAAGTCAATATTATGGTCATTAATCTATATGCAATAGAATACAATTAATTTAAAACAGTACTAAATAAAACAACAAAATGCCATTTTTATGATCTGTCTCATTTTCTTTTTTGTGTAAACTTATGGCCACAACTGTAACAAAGTAATAGCTCTTGCTTTGTTTTTAAAATACAATAAATAACCTGAGGTTCAGTAGGTGAATCAGTAAATGATTCATTAGTGATTTGATTCACTAAAAGAGTCAATTAACGAGAGTGATTCTTTCGTGAATCAGACTACACTTCTTGAACTTAATGTTTTTGATTCACATTAAAGAACTGGCTCATAAGAGTCTAAATGTTATTTTATTTTATTGTGTTAATTAATTTTATTGGACTCATTATTTATTATTATTATTAATATTATTTTGGTAACACTTTATTTTACAGTGTCCTTGTTACACGTACTACATACATGCAGCTAACCCTAAACCAAACCCTAACTCTATATTAAATATATGTTGTTAATTAATATTCCTCAGTACATAATTGTATATTTACACAATAAGAAGCACACAAAATATATTTTTTTCTTTTTTTTTTTAAGGAGTATGATGAATATGATTCTCAGCCCTATTATTAGGTAAAAGGTGTTTGCAGTGTGTGTGTGTGTGTGTGTGTGTGTGTGTCACTTACCTCTGACACCCCACACACACCAAGAGGATGAGGATGGTGACCACAAAGGCAGAGGCGGCGGCGATGGCCCCCAGTATCAGCACCTTGGGGAGATTTGAAAACATTCCCCCGAGCTGCAGACACACATAAACACACACACACACAGCTCCTGCTGTACGGCTCGTCCAGGGCACCTACACACACAGATAACACAAACAAGATCAGATCAGAAGTTATGACACAAAACTGATTTAACAATAAATAAATGACAGCAAAAGGGAAGCGGATAAATAAATAAGTTTTACCGAATTATGCTAATAATTATTGACTCTTTTGAGTCAATGCAGTTTGATTGAAATTATCAATTAAAGAGGGTTAAGTCATGTCAAGGTGTTTCATATCAATATTTAGAGGAAAGCTTTTGAGCAAGAAACTTCTTTGTTGACATATTTCCAAAGGACGGGAACCAAATGAATGAATATACAAAGGTTAACAGTTAAATGAAAATGTACAAATGAACATTTAACATAAAAAAGGCTGTTTTTTGTTGCTTTAGAAGTTTATGGTTTGGAGCAATAATTAATTATTCATGTTTGGTCTATTTTAGCTTTGTAGTCATACATTTATTTTACCCCATGTGGCTCAAGTGCTTATCCTTTGACCAATAAACCTACAGCACGAAGCACATTGAGCTTGAAGAAAGAGTTCTGTTTTAAATGGAAAAGTTTTGCTATTAAAGCTAGCTAAAAGTGCCTCTGCTCACATGAGTGACGGTCATGAATGGTGTTTAATCTCTCTCTGTGTACAATAATGCCTGGGATAACATCTGCAGTTCAATATTACTGCTGAGCCACGTCTGTGGGGGAAATATGAAGCTACAAGCTAAGCTAAGCTAACCATGGCTAAGCTAACGTCTCAGTCAACATTCAGTCATTAAGATAAATACAAGTCACTGTGTTATCACTGACTCTCCTCTACAGTTATGCTAATACCATGATTTCTGAACATCTACTATGGTATGGTATACTTGGAAGTACCTTGAAAATACCACGATACATGAATATAAAGCTAGACACTACAAGCTTCTGGCAACAAGCAACTCTGTTTACTAATTTACAATAGTAAATATTTTATATACACTGAAAGCATATTAAATGTAAATATGTGACCCTGGAGCACAAAACCAGTCTTAAGTCGCTGGGGTATGTTTGTAGCAATAGCCAAAAAAACATTGTATGGGTCAAAATTATCGATTTTTCTTTTATGCCAAAAATCATTAGGATATTAAGTCAAGATCATGTTCCATGAAGATATTTAGGAAATGTTATACCGTAAACTTCATTTTAACTTAATTTTTGATTAGTAATATGCATAGCTGAGAATTAATTTGGACAACTTTAAAGGTGATTTTCTCAGTATTTAGATTTTTTTTTTGCATCCTCAGATTCCAGATTTCCAAATAGTTGTACCTTCTCCAAAAAAATAGTCTTATCATAACATACCATACATCAATGGAAATCTTATTTATTCATTTCAGATGATACAAAAATCTAAATTTTTAAAAATTTACACTTAAGACCCAGGGTCACATATAGTGTCTACTTTCATGTTTCAAAAAACTTTTATGAAAATAAAATGTCAAAATAAGTACAGCTCACATTTCTCTAAAATGAACATCAAGATGATGAACTACTAAAATGTTTTTTATACACACAAAACAGCACCTGACATTTTTCATCATGTCATTAAAAATGCCAGCCTGGCATATGAAAGAAATCCATCACTGAGTGTATGATGGTGAGACTAAAGAGAGCACTGCTAATGCTTGGAGTGAAACTAGCTGGACTCATTCCTCTTCTTTACACACGAGATCAAATATCAGTTTTTCAAGATGGCCTGAGCTTTCCCCTCTAAACACACTCACACACACAAAACACGAAACAACACACATTCAGCTAGAGGAGAAATGTGGCCAAAGCTCAGGATTAGACTGAGAAATCGAGAGCGAGAGAGAGAGAGAGAGAGAGAGAGAGAGAGAGCGGGATATGACAAAAGACAGACTCAGGAAAGGAGGTCATGGAAACCCAAAAGCGTTCACCATTTGTGGGTTGTGGGTGTGAATCACATGTGTGTGTGTGGATGGTTCATAAAACAAGAATCTGTGTGAGATAAACACTGTTTTCGTGTTCTCAAAGATATCATTGCATCCTTCTACCACCCCAGAAAAATTCAACATCATCCGCCCTCCCTCTCTCCTCCGTCTGATGCTGCTCTCAGCACATTTCTTAAATATTCAGTCGGTTTCGGAGAGAACGGCTGAGGAGAATCTGCAGCTAATTGACAAAAGAAAAGAAACGAGGAGGTATAGAAACCCGGCGGACAGAATCAGGCTTCGGACGAGTCTTTAAACAGGGCAAGTATTTGTTGGAGTGTGTTGTTCAGTGCTTCCCCATGGGAAGGTTTCTCTAGCAACAATTCGTACGTCTCTGTTGTTCCCACCTCTCACCATAGCAGCGCTAATGAACGCACAAATGCAACATATAGATGTGAACACACACACTTTAATCTGAGTGTGTGTGATTAAGCTCGCATCTTTTTAGCACAGAGGAAATGGCAAGTTTGCAGTGTGTAGCAGGGCTATGTGCATTTTCTCTGAATTACCACAAAAGAAAAAGCTTTCTTTATGCTTCAATCTGCTCATTTAATGTGTCATCTAAAGAAATACAACCACAAAAATTATCTGTACTATAAACAACAAGCCTATTTAGATGGAAATCATCAACTACAATGTTTCTTGATGACAAAAGTCTCCATTTCTGTAAATGTACATTGTCATACACATCATTTCTGAGGTACACATCGCTACTAAATAAAGTGTGCACTGTCATTGTAATTGAGTGATGCCAGCTTAGTCCCTTAAGGTGAACGCGATCTAAATCCCATCATATGAATATGTGCACGCTCACATTGCATCATTGAAATCACATTTGGAAGTGGATGAGCTGTTCCCTCGCTGCCCAAACCTGACCTCCCATCATCCTCTAATGGCCTTCTTTCAACCCTCGCCCACAGGATTACAGACAATTTCCCTAATTGTGGCCAGGAATTCACAAGCTGAATGTGATGAGTGTGTCCCAATCCAAGTATAATCACACAAGTCAATATCAGAAAAAAAGCAGTATTCGGATTTCACATACATATTTGGATGGCTATTGAAACTGTTATGTGTGTGATGCTGAAATTAAAATTATTTTGAGAACAGCATGTGAGATTTAGTACAGTTGCATGCAAATGTGGGCCATATATACAAAAAAATATATACACTGCTGCTAGAAAATTTAGGGTTGGTAAGATTTTATGATTACCAAGACGATTTAATTGATGAAAAATAAACCTGTAATATTGTAAAATATTTTCACAATTTAAAATAACTGAATATGTTGTAAAATGTAATTTATTCCTGAGATCAAATCTAAATTTTCAGCATCAGTACTCAGTCTTTATTGTCTTTATACAGTTTTATAGTCACATGATTTTCAGAAGTTATTATGATATGCTGATTTGTTGCTCAAGAAACATTTCTGAATATTATATTTTTTTTTTTGGAAAGCATGATGCATTCTTTGATTAATAGAAAGCCCGAAAGAACAACATTTATTTGAAATAGAAAACTCTTTAACATTATGAATGTCACTTTATTACTGTAAAATTAAAAAAAATGAATAAAAAATAAAGTATTAATTTCGTATATATATAAAAAAAAACGTACTGAACATAAGTATATACGAAATTGTGCATAGTGTGTTTTAAAAAAATCAAGAGCTTTGTTTCAAATTGTAGTTCGCTGCTCTTAATGTTCTTAGCTTAGCCACATGGTAACATATTGTAGGTTTGGAACATTATTCATTACAAAATGTAAGTATGTGCTGTATTCTCAGCAATATACAGCCTATATATAGCAAGCATTACTGTAAACTTTTGTTTTTTCTTGTGGTGCCATTAGTCAATCAACGTTGTTCTTGTAGCTCCACAGTAATTAAGCGGTTGACTCAAAAACATTTCATACACTTAGCAACAGAATTGCTTATATCCTTCCATAGAAGTGATCACACAACTGTTATTGAGATAAATGCTAATGCTAACAGCAAGAAGGATCTCAGCTAATAGAACCTCCTCAAAACTTTCACTAACATTCTTTTAAAATAAAATAAATGTTAGGACAAAGTAATGTGATCTTCGTAAAGTAATGTTCATGGAAAGTTCTAATAACTTGATTAATATTTGATAGACATTCTCATAAACATTCTCAGAACAACATTCTTGGAAAGTTCTCATGATCTCATTGGCACTAGATGAACATTCTAAATAACGTTCTAATCACGACATCGTGAGACAACTTTCACATTATAACTTTCTAAGGATATTAAAAATAAACTTTCAAATAACGTTATATTTTGGTTGAACATAAAGTTAGTATAGCACTGTAAGAAATGTTTGTAACCTTTAAGTAACGTTATAATCACAACAAGAAATCTGAACAATTCAAGGTGTTAAAAACATTTCAGAGCAACATTCCCACAATGTTTTTATAACCTAAATATGTCAGGAGATCATATTAGGCCTCGGCAGACAGTGAAGCATCAATCTGCAATCTTTTAGCGGTGACATGAAATGTTCCGCATGCTCTTTCGTTCTACTTCAAAGCTGCTGTTGTATTTTGGGTGGATTCACGTGCAGCTCATCACATGCACTCGACACCCTGCTAATATGACAGCAAAACTCCATCTGCGGCCATCATAACAGGCCCTCGTGAGAATCCCCCTCTCCATCTTTCAGTTCACCATGGGGATAAATCCCATTATGAGAGCGTAAAACCCCTCAATCTGTATCCTTAGAGAGACTGACCCCGACACCAGAACTGGGTGAGTCGTTGCTGTTGGCTATTCTGCAGACAGTAGAGCCATTTAACACCTCCCCACTGTGGCCTGTGGGTTTACACTGTGGACTGTTTTACAAAGAGGACCATCTGGACACTTCATAACACTGTGGTGGACAGGATGACTTTTGACCATTTTCTGTTTCTCCGCTGGTTCCGCCCAGCCCTGAATTTTCTGTTTCTCCGCTGGTTCCGCCCAGCCCTGAGTCTTCTGTTTCTCCGCTGGTTCCGCCCAGCCCAGAGTCTTCTGTGTCTCCGCTGGTTCCACCCAGCCCTGAATCTTCTGTGTCTCCTGTGTTCCCTCCCGGCCTCCCTCTCCCACCTCCTCCAGGACCTGCTGGACACACTGCTCCACTTCCGCTGGTTCCGTCCAGCCCTGATCCTCCTGTCCTTCCTCCCATCCTTCCTCTCTCTCCTCCTCCTAGACCAGCCAGTTCCTCGTCATCCCTGCTGGTGCCAGTCAGTCCTGCAGCTCACCCTCAGTCCGCGCCATCTGGGCGTGATGGTTCGCCGCTGGACTGCCAGTCTCCAGCTCCGCCTTGGCGCGTTAAGGCCCTGTCTCTGCCTCCAGCCTCCGAGCCCTGGACTCCTCCTCGGTCCTTCGACCCAGCGGCTCCGCCTTGGCTCTTAGCTCCCTCGTCTCCACCGTGGCCTGGCATCCCTCCTGCTACACCTCGTCACTCCATCCCTCCGGCTCTGTCAGGCTCCTCCTTCTCTCCGGTTCCAGCTCCACAGTGGTCTGCCAGAACCCCGCCTCCACCTTGGTCGCCTGAGCCTTCTGCTCCACCTAGGCCCTCCGGATCTTCGTCATCCTGGCTCTGCGGCTGTGCTGCTCCATCTTGGGCTCCTCACCCACCGGTGCAGTCTCCGCCTGTTGGCCCCCTGGTGTCGTCGACCCCTCCTTCACCATGGCTCCTCCCGCCGTCAACTCCACCATGGATCTCCGTCCTGGCTGGTCTCTGGTGGACCATCTGGCTCCTCCTGCTCCGGGCTCCTCCCTCCATCCACTCCGCCCTGGTCCCTACCTCCATGCTCCCTCGTCGCCTGCTCCTCGCCAGCCTCCAAAACCCCCACCATTGGACAAGCAGTTTAGAAAATGGATGGATAGCTGTATCTTTGCAAACTACAATGTCAAAGGAACGTCCCAACGGCTGGATGGTTTTTCTGTCCTCTAGGCATGAAGAACTTCTTTAATACTAAACTTCTGAAGTTTGCAGCTCTCCAGTTCTATTTGAAGTGTACAGTCACTGTAGGCTTTCTCTAAACACTTAGGTCTTCTCATAGAGTTTGAAGACTGTCTAAACGCCTCAAATACACTGTAAAAACATGGGATACGACACTGACTGAATTTGTCTCCACATGTCCTAATGTATCAAACGTCTGCTCAAAGCAGATTAAAATGATCTCAGTGCTTAACTTCTCATAAAGCATCTTAACTCTAAACTAGTCAGACCGGCTTCAGCACACTTCTCCATAACACTACTCTCTTTCACAGCTACCGTCTGAAGCATGTTGAGTGTGAGAATGACAAACCCTTTCCTTAAGCTCTAGTGTCAGTGATGCAGAAGCGTGTGAGGGCTGTCATTCACTCTGAACCGTGACTAAACTTTGATTGTGTGTCCCAGCAGTCCTGTCTGGTGTCCCGACTCCTCTACATCATTACAGCTGCACTCAGAGTAACAGGCACAGGGAGTGTGTTTGCACTTCAGAAGTTTATCTGCTCATAACCTGTATGAGCAGATAAACAACAAACAGTCATACACATTCCCATCAGTAGTTTAATTAAATTCCATTTATCAGCACTTGCCATATATGTGTCAAGTGTTTTCGAGTAGAAAAGACCTTGTATCATTAGGAGATGTGGTGCAGTTGTTGAAACAATGAGCTGAGGTGCACAAATACTGACAGTCAGTGTTCAAACTGTGTCAAAGCTCTTGGGGGGGGGTCTCCCTAACCAGATCCAATACCCTATAAATGAAAAAATAAATAAAAAAACCCATATATTTCTCCACAAAAATCAATGTAATTGCAAACTTAGCACGTTTCTTTTAATCTTTTGTTTATGATTCATTCATTTTTTTTTTTTTTGTCTTATCCTCGTTATCGCTCAGAAAACCTAACAACCTAGTGGCTGTTTGTCGGATTTGTATTTAAAGTGAGCACAACTCAATAATTTATATATTATAAGTTACTAATTATAACACTTTGATTTACATTAGAGTAAAACATTATCACTGACTTAGTCTCTAGTCAGAGATTTAAACTGCACTCAAAAGTCCTGTTATAATCAATGAAGCTGTCCATACACTGTATGGTACTTACGTAATTCAATCATTTGCACTTTGTTGCTTATGATGAGAAAATTTGCAAGATTCATTTAGCACGGACGCAGAAAAACTCAGAGGTTTCAGCCACTGTGTGCTTATAATGTGCAACGCTATAGAAACACATAAAAAAAATATATGGGTGTGATGTGACATGAGCAGGTCTAAATTTATAACAGCAATCAACACTTTTCATTTCATTTTAATTTTCATTAGTTTCATGTTTCAAGTATTATAGTTCCAGTATTATACCAGGGGACTCCCCAAGCTCATTTTTTGGGATTTATGGGGGTCCCTTAATGCTTATGGGAGGACCAGAACAACCCCGCCACCCATCCTCAATTCTAACACTACTGACAGTTACACTTTAGTACATGGACCAATCAACACAATCTACTAGTTGCTTATAAGCATCCCTATTATTAACAAATTGGCTGTTTAATAGTGCTTATTTTACATCCCTAATCCGACCCAACACTTAAACTTAACAACTACCTTACTAACAACAAGCAGCAATTTACTGATGCAAAACTCGTAGTTCGTGGTTTGTTATTGTTATATGACCATACTGACAAAGGTTCGAATCCCAATCCCATTTACCACTCTCAGTTGCAATGATTTTCTGTTCACTATTTTAAACGAAAATCTTTATAAGAATAAGAATCAGAGGCAAAAAAGAAATTCAACTAAATTAATTGTTTTTAAATGTAACAAAAAGAGCAGAAATAAATGTAATTTTAAACTTCAACATTTAAAAGAATTAAAAAAAAAATGTATTTTAAATGTATTTTTATTTATATTTTAAATTAATAAATTTTTAAATATTTAAAAATAGTACAATAAATACAAATAATACAAATAATAAAATAATATATATTTCTAAATGAAAATATAAATGACAAATAAACAAGAAAAAAAATAATATATATATATATATAATATATATATATATGTGTGTGTGTTTTAGAAATAATGCAACAAATACATTTTAATATGATTACGGTTGATTACTAGAAAATTGCACTTTTTAAATAAATAAATAATACAGTGATAATATGCGTAGGTTAATCTAATTGAGTAATAATCACAATACTATCAGTGGATAGATGGATAGATGCGTCATTGTCAAGATCCTTTTGCACAACCCCTATAGATTGTTCTAGTTCCTTAATACAAACAGTGCACCCTGTCCCCTTTCTCTGTTGATGAGCAATATTTTCACACTTCTGAAAGCAGGTTTCTATTTCTGCTCAAACACTGCACATTTAATAATTCATTGCTCCTCCTCTGTACTCACAACTGCTGTGAGACAAGAAAGACCCAGCTCTCAGAAAATAGGGTAAGAGAAGCAGAAAGCTCAACAGATTTTGGACTACATTATCCATCATGCTCCGATGTGTTGTAGACTCACTGCTAGCTTCCGGGTTGGGAAGTTACAGGATTGGGATTTTAAAAATCTGTATAAACCAATTCAGATAAGGAGTTTGTAAACACGAAATGTGCATTTGGTCTCATTAGACACTTCATGCCATAATTTGACCTAGATTTGGGCTCAGATAGCATGTGCACTGACAGGCTGCGGATTGCACACATCAGTGGCAAGAGTGAGTTCTGATCTGACTGACTGCTTTATGCAATTTCCAGGAGTCAGGGAGCACAGGTTTTTATCAGTCCACCAGGAAATAAACTTCTGTTTACAAGGCAGCAGAGGCTACAACATTTAGCGCTTCAAAAGAAGATCTAGTCACTGAATTTGGCAACGTTTGCAAGGTTCATGCTATTAAATTTTTGCAAGATAGCTCAACCAGTTTAGTGTAAGCTATTTTAGTAAATTCATCTGAGAGATTTTCTTGAGACTCTTAACAGCAAATAAACAAGATAAAAACATTGTAACACCACCATTCGAACATTGCTATTTGAAATCTTATACTCAGCAAGGCACATTTATTGATCAAAAATATAACTATGCATTTATTATATATATATATAAATATAAACGTACAGATCCAGGACTTTGATTTTAGGATTATTATGTACTTGCCCATAAACTTGCCATAAAAAGGTGAACTTGCAGTTTGGCAAATTGCAACAGTGCAACAAAGGCCCTTTTATCCAGAGATACTTATGAGACAGATGTCCTAGAAATCTATGATTGGGTTGTGTTACTCAAGGGAACAGAGGTGATAAAAACTGTTGCGATAATTTTTTTACTGCAGCTGGATTGGTCCTTCTTGAGGTTAGACATGCATCCCAGATCCCAAACCACTGTCCCTCCCCAGCCTCATCTGATCTTCTACGTAACCCTTCATCCTATTTAACAACCCTTACATGCAACTATTACAAAAACTTCAAACGTTCACTGACGCTCCCGAAGGAAACTCGATGCATTAAGAGCAGGGGTGTAAACTTCTGAACCAAAGTGTACTTTTTTTTTTTTTTTTTTGTTTAAATGTCAAAGCGTTTTCACCTCCAGGTTCTTAATGCATGGTTTTTCCTTCTGGAGCACCAGTGAACGTTTGAACTTTCGGCAAAAGTTGCATGAAAGTCCCTCAGCTGTCCTCAAGATGAAAAGATGGATCTCAAAATCATACAGTCATTGTTGGAAATGGTTCAAATACACAAAAGATCCTGGAAAGCCAAATAATTTGTGCGACCTGAAAGATTTTTCTTTTATTTTGGTAAAATAATGAACATTTAGCAGATACTGAAAAGTTTATGTAAAATTTTGACCTCAACTGTACCATTAAAGTACTGATAAGCATTGCGACTTAACGGCATTTTTCACAGCCTGACAACATCTCTGGGTTTTCACAAACTCATATTGCTTTATAAACGTTAGTGGCCCGCCCTGGCTTTACACACATCCCCCTTCCCAAAAAAAAAGAGACAGTGAGACACATCTCCCAAGCCAATCCATCAGGCCGCTCAGTGTACGCTCTCCTTCATACGCTGATTCTGCGTCCCTGTATTTCCCTGAGGAGAGCTCAGACGTCGGAAAGCAATCTGAGTGCTAAAACAGCCCTGCACGCAGCCAGAAAGAACCAATCCCGTGCTACAAATGCTCTTTTACTCATTTTATCTCTCTTTTTGGTCTCCATGCCCTGTATTTCTGACAGAGAAACACCCCCTGCTCTTCTCCACTGGGCGACGCTTCTCTTGATCTGGTCGGCGTCAGAGAGCCTCCAGTGTGCAAACCACCAGCAGCGACTGACAGACATGTCTTCTGTCTGTGACTTTGACGGGGTTATCTCAGAACCTGACTGCATTTTCCCAACCCTCAGCTCTGACACATGACAGACAACAAGACGTCCTGTGAGGAACACCAGACTGACGATGGTAAACGATTCGTTCGTTTCTCAAAGCGTTGATTAAAGATCCTGCAAAATGGCCTAAACAGATGCTTAAATATGGGTATAGAAGATAACCTTTTAAAATAATCACATCTTGTTGCTTTGCAGCCTGAAATTATGTTTTTGCTTTGTTCAGAGTTTAAGTTTTATCAAGCTGTATTTAGTCAGTACAATTTATTAAAAAATGATGTGAAAGATAAAACACCAATATTAGAGTTTTTTTTTTATTTTTTTATTATTACTGGGTTAGAAAAGGGATCAACCCCTTGTGTCAGTATTTTGTATTTTGTTGAACAACGTTTTGTTTTAATTACAGCCTTTAGTCTGTTGGGATTTGTCTCTGCTAACTAACTATATAAATATTTTTTTTAATTGTAAAATATAAAAAAATATTGAAATTGATATATAGGTACTTTTTTAAAAAGTTTATATATATATATATATATATATATATATATATATATATATATATATATATATATATATATATATATATATATAAACCACTAATATATATATATATATATATATATATATATATATATATATATATATATATATATATATATGTATATATATATATATTAGTGGTTGGCCGTTATCGCCGTTAACGTGATGCGTTAACGCGAGACTCTTATCGGGCGATTAAAAAAAATATCGCCGTTAATCTATTCTCAAAGTTGGGAGCGGGGTCTATACTAAGCAAGCTATGATGACTTTCACCTTGATATTTTATATAATCGACTGGTTAAGGCCGGCCTAACGGACAGCGACACTGAACCGAGCTCTCTTCTGCGAAGTTGCACTCCTGCACCGGAACGAACAAATACAAATCGCAGTTTGAAACAAACAACAAGATGTGAAAGAAAAATACATACGAAATATGTCAAAATATCCACCTTGGAAATTATGCTCGAAAAAACTGTCAGTTATTTCTTAACTTAAGTGAAAGTAAACAGTTGAGGAAGAGAATGGGATGTGTATTATATTGGATGCGTTCATCGTCTCTTAAAGTGACCGCGCATAATTTAGCTACTGGCTGCTGTAATGTTAATCCAAGAAAATGAAAATGAAAATCACTCACTGCTCTTGACTACTTTGTAGTTTTAACAGTCAAACCAAAAATTATTCAGACACTAGATATATTTTTTGATATATATATAGCAAAACTGTAATAATGTGAGAAATGTTGAAGGTGTCTGAATAAATGTAGGTTTGAATGTATATTTCATTTTTACATTGAAGACTATCCAGTGCTTTTTTACATTTAATTATTTATTTTCTGTACCTTGACACCTACAAACTTGAAAAAAAACCTTGAACATTGTGTAAATAGCACAAATAAATAAAAATAAATGAACATACAAATTAGACCATTTCAAACAGGGCCCACTGGTACAACCTTCACCGGGTCCCCGCTTGTGCAATGTGGAATTAGTTTACAGCTTTTTCAAGCAGTTTGTGATACATTTTGGAAACAGGAGATGAGCCCCTTTTCTAATGCAGCACCTAGCTTGACAAACCCCTTCTCAAAGACTTACTGTTTGTCAATTTTATTTGGGTAACACACATATTCTGAATGCCTTCGGCAGAATTCGAATGAGCCATTTTAATCTAGATTAATCTAGATTAATTTCAAGATCACAGTGAGATTAATCTAGATTAAAAAAATTAATCTATGCCCACCTCTAATATATATATATATATATATATATATATATATATATATATATACAATTTGTATTCAATAAAAATTATAAATAATATAATAGCACACACACACACACACACACACACACACATATATATATATACTTTACTTTTTGTACTTAATACCATCAGGCAAAGACTTATAAGAAACCTTTAACAGCTTTAACAGCATTTTAAAAGTTACTGAATCAGTCTGCTGTACTTTATTTTAAATCGGTTTATTCTGTTTTTATTCTGGATAAAACATTACTTTTGAATCAAATAAAATAAATAAATAAATAAACCGTGAATCAATTCAATTGACACTTTTTGTTCAACTAATCTGGTGTTAGTTGGACAGTCGTCTGATTATGAAGTTCTTAATTTAGGTAAAAGGTATTTTATTATTCCATAAAATGGGAAGGTTAATCATTAATTAACCTGCATCATCAGGTGTGTGTGTGTGAGTGTGCAGTTGTGTGTGTACAGAGGCAGCCCCAGAGCGCACAAATCTGCTCTAGCTCTTGTGGTTTAATTTTGGATGACTCACCCACTTTCCACCTTCTTCTGCAACGGTGCAGGCAACCTCCACCCTGCCTCCACATCAGCGCACAAACCCACACCCACACACCACTGCAACCGGGACACATCGTGATCAAACACACAAAACACACAAGGGCCTTTCACCGCTCCACAACTCCTTCTCCAGCGGGAGAACAAAGCAGAGCGACGCTTGATTGTCTGTAGCAGTATAAAGTCTAACTGTCTTTTCCATCCACCATCAGATCTGTGAACCTGATGCCTAACAAACTCCTCTGAATCTTCTATGACATTTCACAACGTAGGCACCGTTACATAATTCTCACATGAATAATATATAACAGCCATGTGAGACGTTTGAAGTGTACAGTATGCAGCAAAAAGACAAAGGGAGCTTCTTTAATAATCCCCCACTAACAATCCATCACAACTCAAGCCTCAAAAAGATTTTGATTTTAAGAATAAAGCCTTGTTCTTAAAACCATATTCCCAATGATTTTCAACCTCATGTTTATGCATATGTGTCACCAAAAGTTTCTCAGAGTAGGAAAAAGATGATTTACACAACTTTACAGCTCAAATAACTCTTAATTATGAACTGATTCAAAAAGGCTTCACATTTCTGCTTCTAAACTCTCAAACCCATAGACTACCATTGTAAATGCATTATTTCAAAACCATTTGTCTTGAAGGAAAATGTAATTATTATTAATAATTTCATTTATTAAAGGAAAAATTCAGGGTTCAATACAAATTACATTTAGTCAACAGCATATGACACAATGATGACTATCAATAAAAATTCATTTTGACTCAATCCGTAATTTTTTTTTTTTATAAATTGTATACATTTGTAAACATTCATTTGACTTATTTTATAATCTAAACATATTTCATAAATGTAAAAATATATAATTGCATTCATATATTTGTATGTATTTAATAAAAATATACATTTAAATATTTGTGTGTGTGTCTATAAATGATTCTATGTTTTATATTATTAGTGTTTTAAGAATTCCTAGAAGTATTTTTTTTGAGCTAAATAGAAGTATTACAAAAACAGCATTTTAAAAAGTGAATAAAATTTGCTTATTTGCTCTAAATTTAAATCAGATCATTCTGGATAAAACCAAAATAATAATAATAAGAATTATCAAATGTTCTCTTACAATGGAAGTATATGGGGCCAATTAAGGGTTAAAACTTTAAGCTTTAAAGTTGCTCTTTTTCAGTTTTACCATTGTTTGAGGGCTTTATTTGTGGGAACAAACTTTGTATTCCTTTAAGTATTCCTTTAAAAAAGCGAGCAATCTGAAAAATGGTGTACACTGAAGTTTATATGTAAGACACTAGTTCAGAATATTCCTTTAAGATCTATTTTCAGAGTAATGTGGGATTTCAAAACAGTGATTATTCAGTCTCATAGTGGTTTTATGCTAACCAGTAAGCATGCACAACACTAATACATACATCTGTGTTTCTCTGATGTCCTTCTACACTGTTTCTATAGTACAGCACATACACTGCTCTGGATCTGTTGGTGTTGGCATTCAGTCATGAACTATGGAGGACAGCGGCGGAGTGAACCGGTGCAATCGTAGGTTAATGGTGCACTCATTGATTTTATGCAGCTTGAAAGCCAAGGCAGGTTTACGCCTGACAGAGTTATGAAAAATGTATTCCCAGTCGAATTTGACCAACCGCTCATCGGTCCATCCATCTTTCCTTAACCTCTTTTCTCGCTCTGAGATGAATGCATGCTAAATAGTCGCAAAACTTCATCTTATGTACTATAACGAACTGCAATTCAGTAAATGTGGTGGAATAATCCAGAAATCCATCATAATTAATTCAGTGCAAAACATGCCTCCTTTCCATTTTAAAAAGAGCATTATATATTAAAAGTCATGTCTATTTCAAATAAAAGTGTCTATCAATTTGATATATCACTTCCCTTCTTTCACGTGATTTAAAGTCATTGATTGGAAAGACAGAATATATTGTTTAGCTCAAAAATGATGGTGAAGGTCAAGCCAAATTCGAAGTCATGAAACTGTTAATGAAGACTGACATTCACTGACCTTGCTCACCACTAATCAGGATGATAATAATGTGTTAAGTTTATTTTTGATATGGCAGGCAAGCATAACAGCTTGCATAATTCATAAGCTGGTTTTTGCAGCTAATTGGGTTACTAACAATCTCATTAGAGTCCTCCGTAGTTCTCAGAACACTCTAGCTATTGATCAGAGATATCGATCCGACACAAATCTGTTCTTCAAGTTCAATAAAACACAATCGCACTGGGAATAAACACTTTAGTGACTTTTCCATTCATCTGCAAAGAAAGAGAGAAGGAAAAATGGGTAGAAAGAACCGAAGACGTGAGAGAAGTGAATCAGACAGAGAGAGTGAGCGTGAGCGAGAAAGAAAGAGCTAAAACTCCTCTCATTCCACAACTCATCAGTTCCACTAGGGACCGCGGGATGCTTTCATGTGGAGGTGCATGCATAAATAAGCAAAATTAATTCAACAAAGAAAACTCCCGAAATAGAGCTCTCTTATCCTCCAATCACTTTAGCACAAGCCTCACCTGCTATACTGAGGAATAAAAGAGCTTTCTTTGAGAGTCTAATGCCTGGCAGCTGGATTAGGCTCAGTCCATGAACAGGGTGTAAAATATGATATATATATATATATATATATATATATATATATATATATATATATATATATATATATATATATATATATATATATATATATATATATAAAAAAAAAGGAATACTTACAAAAGGTGCCTAACCACCATGAAATGTTGATTGTCCACAAGTGGTCAAGCTAAATTTTTTATGAGCTGTTTAATTTTCTACTATTATGTTATTTAAATGTATTATGGTTTATGTTACGATTTGTTTTGATTTAGTCATTTTCTGGCAATATACATTAAAATGATATAAACACTAGTAAAATAATGAGTAACCGTTGCCGATTTAGCCGATTATTTAGCCGCTAATTTTGGGTTTATAGTTAATAATAAACTTAGATTTCCCAATAAAATAATGAAAATTGTTAAGCAATGGTGCGGTCAATGCAATATTTGTAAAAAAAAAAAAATACAATTAAAAATAAATAATAATAATAATAATAATTCTTCCCACCATGATGTAGAAAGGATCCAAATTAGGTCACTTCTTGGGTTCCACATTTTTAAAAGTTGATTTTTTTTTTTATAAGGTATGAAATCATGAGGTAACAGCTGTATAGAAAATGTGGGCCACAGCTAAATACTACTGAACATTTTTGGTACCTAAAATGAACTAATATTTAATTGTATTTAATTATTTTTAACTATATTAAAAATAATATCAGTGTTGTTATTGTAAACTTAAACTAAATTGGTAGTTTTAGTTTTTCAGTAATTGAAATAAAGCTGGAATAAAATGTAATTATTCAATTAAATAATAGCTTGCAATTTAACTGATATAAATCCATTTAAGTTGAAGTAAATGTTTTTAATTAAAGATTAAACTAAAATAAATTAATAAATACACATTTATACTTTAAAGCAGCACTATGTAGTTTTACGACCTGCTTTATGGCATACGTTACATATTTTACTCGTAGCCTGGGTGGAAGAAAAACGATCTAACACGCAAGTCTCAAAACCAACACCATGGCAGTGCAATGTCTGATGTATAGGCTATTATGGACATTATGCCTACATGATTACATATTATAATATACAAATAACACACATTGCAAACAATGCTACATGAGAACTATGCGAGCAAAAAAGCTAGGCAAACATACTACCGTTCTTTTCGTCATTATAGTTTTCGATTCTGGAGTAACAGTAAATAAAAATATGTAATGATATTTGTAGAACATAGTGTAACACAGGCTACTTCACCTGGTCAGTGGATATTGACTGGTTCTGTCGGCTTAGTCAACAAATTCACGTGTTATAATATATTTATTAATATTTTATACTAATAAACATGACAAAAGCATATAAGAAAATGACATAGCACCACCTAAAGGTCAGGAGATATGAAAAATTACTATTTTTGCCTATAACTGCTCAACATTTTGTCCAAAATTCATGGATCTCATTAGATTCAGGGCATCATGCCGAGTCAAATGATATCTGATTTTCCCATATCTGCCATTTTGCCCATCAGCCATTTTTAATTTTGTAGTAAAATGCTGTATTTTACAAAAGCATTAGCGTATCATTATAAAACTTGGTATGGGTCATCGGCACATGCCTTTTGGTGGCACTATAATTGATCAAATCATGAAATTTCCATTAACTACAATACAGTGCTCTAGTCTAATGCAATGAAATGCATTATTTTATGAATGCATTGGTATACCATTACGAAATATGATTACGGATATATTGTTTAACACATCAACGAATTAGCTTGAATGATGCCAAACTGTGTCTGAGGCTGTATCTCTGCGAAGCTTTGACATATTGACACCAAATGTCACTTCACACTGAAGATGCCATGTCGATTTAGTAACTGCGTCACCTATCGGTCAAAAGTATTAAACCATTCATTAACTGTTAATAATGGAATTTGCAAAAGAAGAAAAAAAAATCTTTTGATTCCATTAGCCTATTGTGATGCAACTGATCTCAAAATATACTTTGTGTCAAGCCGACACAAAGTTTCTTTTTTGAACTCCACTTATACTATTTTTCGCCAAATTTGAGTCAGGCCATCTTCAGACTATGTGACAAAAAGCTATTGATTTCATATTGATAGACGAAACCGTTTTTTTTATAGCGCTGCTACAAATCTCAGGGATGATGCTAGACTACGTCTGAGGCTGTATCTCTGCAAAGCTTTGACATATTGACACCAAATTTTGTGTGCGCCATTGTCACCTCACACAGAACACACCACATCGTAACATCGATGGATTACATTTAGTAACATCACCACCTTTTGGTCCAAAGTGATAGCCCTTTAAATCATATTACTAGTGGTTGTTTTAATGATTTTTCAGGCATTTTGACTAAATCATCTTAAAATGACTTCAATTACTTGCTGCAGTTGGTCTGATGCTACTTTGCTTGCTTCTGTAGTGCTTGGTCCCTTAATTTCTGTTTTCAGCTTTATTTAGTGAAAACTGTTTCAAAGTAAGCCCTATATCTGTTTTTTTCAGCGAAGTATATAAGCAACACAAAAATAACACGGCATTGAATGAAAAAAAATCCAACTTTGGCATTTATTTTATTTGATGGATACAGGTCAAGACTTCTGGGAGACCAGAATCACCATTTTAAAGTAGTACAGATATGTAATGTGTTTAACATCTACAGTTCATGCTAGATTCATTTTTGTGTTACACAGTAGTTGCCTACCATCTCTAATAGCTATTACACCAGAAAACATCGAGTTTGTGCTTTTAATGCTTATTGAAAAGTAACAGGACACCAATTTGTACAGTGAAAAGTGTCATTAGCAGTCCAACCCTCCAGTCTGCACAATCTTTGAATGCATAAAAACGGGGACATTTCATAAAAAACATTTCTATTATTATTCAAATTATTGCACTATATGGTACGTACATGTCTCGTTTATGATAATACAACAAGATGCAAAGATAGCTAACAGTGCTATTCCGCTGAGCGGCACTTAAACATATGTGCTTGCGTCTTGCAGGCACTTGCTAAAAATAGACTTGCACTGGTGTCTGCCGTTGCTTCATATGACACACTGGTAAAAGAGGACAGCACAGCAAGGGTGTGTGTGAGCGTGTTCCTGCGCAGCAACGTGTGTTTCTTCATTTGTAAGACCACAGATTCTTTGAACTACCACAACTGATTTCCTACCGCATCTTACTCTGTCACCTCCTGACAAACTGCAGACTGTTGCGACTCGCAACAAACATGTAGGTGTTGTTTTGATAAGGATGCTGTTGCCGTTTGCCAAGGCGACGGCACCGAGATTGTGATTGTAAATAAACTATAAATAAACATTGCAATGTCTTGATCTCGGTCTCCACGGCTCCATTTGCCTGCATTTTCATTACAAAATAGTCTGTTTTTAAGTCATACATCCTGTTGTTTTTGTATGCAACAGTGAGAAGAACATCTTATATAGTAATACAGCGGTGAAATGAATGGGGTCAACATAATGTCTGCCTTCCCTGCAGACTGCTGGGACTCCAGAAACAGACTGGATCTGCTAAACTGACTGAGATTATCAAGATGATCCAGTATTTCCGCCAGTTTCTCAATTTGGGCCTATTCCAATTTAGCAGTGCATTGCGGGATGTGCAGGGACAATCCAACTCTGACAAATGAACAAAGGTGCATGTCTTTTTGCACAATTTTGGGTAAGATATAAGGAAACCTGGAAACATATTCTAGGCAAGTGCGTTGCTGCAAATGCTCAGAGCAACTCAAATTTGGTCTCATGTATCATTGTGTTACACAAGACCACAATTCATAACACAATTTATAAATATTTGTTAGATTCTCAGATTTGTGAGCGGAAAGTATGGACAGTTTTCTCTTTCAGGCCAACTGCATAGTAACAGTTTGAAGAAAAAGTTGCTAAGTTACTTAGTTATTGTGTCAGAAAGAAAGATTCTGAGGATTTTCTTCATGCTCTATTTCTTTATTAAATTGCGTCCAAGTTAGTGAGGAAATGCAATGAATGCAGCAACTATTAATGGTGTATCTGTTGAAATTAGTGGGGTTTTATTTCATATTTATAATAAAATAATCTAAGTTGCATGTACAAAATCCCATCGTATTGTACAATTATGATAGAAAATATGTATATGTAAATGTATACGTAAAAAGCTCCTTCAAAATTGAATAAAACCATAAAAAAACCTCATCCAATGTGCATTCTGTATTCATCAATTGTAGATGTATAGAGTTGATGTGGTTATTTGAACATGTCTGACATCATAATTATGACTTCCCAGGAGGGCTTGAAAGCACAATTAGGGGGCATTTTCATGAAACCCTTTTCAACTAAAAACAGAACAATTTCGGATCACCACTTGTACAATTTCGGCCCTGAAGCAAAACCAAGTTTCTGGCCTAGTCAGCTGTGTTCCACAACCCCCAAATCTCTTCCTCTCTTTCACTCTCTGAGTTTGCTGTGTTTTCTAGGCGGATGCTCTGCAGCTCACAGGCACGCTGCACTTTTCCTGTTGCGCACTATCACAGTGAGCTACAGAAACCAGGACTCAGCGGGGCCAAAAGAGGACATGGAGAGCTGATCTCAAACCATCCTCACAAAAAAATAGGTCAATACGCATTAGCTGCGACCACTTACAAAGGTTCCTTCAGTCAGAATGGGGAAAACCCAGCGTCCTGTCTCTACGCAAGTTCACCATTTCCTCTTCTGATTAATAATCCTGATATGGAGCATCACGACAACAGACGTCTGATTCAGGAGTAGGAACTATCAATTATAAACACAAACCCGGTGGCTTCAGAGTGAAATGTTACTAAATCCATCTCGCTGGTACATCAATGATGTCAAATACACACCCCAAATGCTTTATCCTTTTTACTGACCATTCGGAGATTTTGGTGTTGGCATTTTAAGCACTTTAATGGCAGCAAACAGTCAAAGTGATTAGGCAACAAGGGTGATACGGAGAGAAAATAGATAAAGGCTATTATGCCCTTCGCCCTGAGGAAATGAATCAATATTGTGTAGTGTTATGGATGAAGCCTGTTAGTCTAATGCGTATCACAACAGGCCCCGAAATACTCCTAAGTGCTTAAATGCCTATTGAGTTTGGTGCAGCCCACTCCTATTTCCTGACCATATGATAGCCAGTGATGAGAAATCAAGAGCGAGGGGGGTTCCTGTCTGCGTGGATGAGAGGAACAGCAGCACGAATCTCACTTTCTGTCGGCCTCGATGTTCCTCGGGTCACCGCCTCTCCACCCAGCAGACACAAGATGATGTCACTGAACCAAACTCTCTTGTTCAGCTGTGAATAACAACACCTTTGCTCTCTTTGAAAAAAAAAGTTTCCTTTAGAACCAAAAAGGGTTTTTTGGCCCGATACCACAGGTTTCAAAAAGAAAGCCATCGGTGTACTGGTGCTCTAAAAACCCAGAAACCAAAAGGCTCTTATGAAAATGGCACCACATAAGGGTTCTTTTGCTTGTTGAATGCTATTTGGTTCTGAATAGAAACCTGCTTTTTTTAAAAACAAGAATAAAGAAGCATCATTCAACACATTTTACTCCCATTTAACAACAAGGGTACATTTATGAAGACATTTTCTTTTTTAAATAATGTCACAAATTATTCCCAATAAGACCAGAAGCATGCATAAAGAAAGTAAATATGATCAATTTTAATGTAATGTTGTTCTATAAACCCTGAACCAAAGACTTATTTCAGCATCAGATGGTTTTAACATGGTTCTAAATTATTGATAGCAAGGTCATGACTGCCTTAGACAATAGAGGGGACACACCGCTAAAGTGCTTTCCATTGCTTTATTCATAAACAATCCTAAATATGTGATTACTGCCTTACTGATAAACATTATCCTAGATCATTTGAAGGGATAGTTCTCCCAAAAATAAACATTTTGTCATGACATACGCCAGGGTTGTTATAGTTAAATAACCTGAAAAACTGAACTGAAAAATAAAACAACATCAACGTTACAGTAAATGTTAATATATATATATAAGAATACTTAATAAATATGATACAATTATGACATATGATGGTAAATGAAATAAAAATATGATTTTTTAAAAATGAAATTATACAAAAGCAAAATTACTAAAACTAAAAAAATAAATAACTAAAAAAATACGCATAAAAGCCTTTTGTGCTTTGCATGTTGAAGGTCCTTTGTGGCACTTTGCACCACAAACTCAACAGTGTAGTCCACTCAAGAACCATCAAGAATAATACAATTATTCATTAAATAAGAGTTAGTTCAAGTAGTAGTTCATCAAAAAATGTCAACTTTATGGCATTCCAAACCTGTATATGACATACTTTCTTCTGAGTAACACACACACTTACCGTATTTTCCGGACTATAAGTCACACTTTTTTTCATAGTTTGGCTGGTCCTGTGACTTATAGTCAGGTGCGACTTATTTATCAAAATTAATTTGATATGAACCGAGAGAAATTAACCAAGAGAAATGAACCAATAGAAAAACATTACCATCTCCAGCCGCGAGAGGGCTGTAGATGGTAATGTTTTCTCTTGGTTCTTGGTTCTTGGTTCTCTACAAATGCGACTTATAGTCCAGTGCGACTTTTATATATGTTTTTTTACCTCATCATGATGATTTTTGGACTGATTTGACTTATACTCAGGTGCGACTTATAGTCCGAAAAATATGGTAAGTCGCACCGGACTATAAGTCACATTTATTTAGAACCAAGCACCAAGAGAAAACATTACCGTCTACAGCCGCAAGAGGGCGCCCTCTCTGTAATGTTTCTCTTGGTTCATTTCTCTTGGTTTATGTCAAATTAATTTTGATAAATAAGTCGCACCAGACTATAAGTCACAGGACCAGCCAAACTATGAAAAAAGTGCGACTTATAGTCCAGAAAATACGGTAATAATAATAATGGTTTATTACTTTTGACTGATAGGTGGCGCTGTTACTAAATCGACATAGCATCTTCAGTGTGAAGTGACATTTGGTGTCAATATGTCAAAGCTTCACAGAGATACAGCCTCAGACACAGTTTGGCATCATTCAAGCTAATTCATTGATGTGTTAAATAATATATTCATAATCATATATCAACACGAAATCCATAACTTTTTGCCGGCATGGTCTGTACATGATCAGATTCTTATTAGTTGACAATCGGGCCATCTGTTTAGGAATTTTCAAAGAAAATCAAAGGAACAAGAAGCTTTGCCAACTATGCCGACATTGGTATCTATGTTCTGGGCTTGACCCAAATTATTAATATAAGCTAAATCAAACCAAAGTTATCAGTATTTAAAATAGTTTCGTAATGGTACACCAATACATTCATTAAATATTGCATTTCATTGCATTAGAGCACTGTATTGTAGTTAATGGAAATTTCATGTTTCGTTCAATTATAGTGCCACCAAAAGGCCGATGACCCAAACCGAGTTTTATAATGATACGCTAATGTAAAATACAGCATTTTACTACAAAATAAAAATTAAAAATAGAAAAATGTTAACCAAGCTGTTTTGGTGACCATTTGACTTCCACATGGACCAAAAATAATGAATAAATGAATAGAAAGACAGACATAAATAAATAAATAAATAAATAAATAGTAAATCACTCAAAATATCTTTTTTATGTTCAACAGAAGATTGTAAGACATACAGGTTTCAAAACAAAATTAGGTTTTCATTTTTTGTCTACTATCCGTTTAAGATGACACACTGAAAAACCTTTTAAAAGAGTTTCATGTTTCATTTATTTTGGGAGATCCCCCAACAGTTCTCAGTAGAATGAATTTGTTCTAGTTAACATGTTGACCACTCTACGTAATTGTCACATACGTATGCTGTGGGTTTCCATCTGTTTGTTCCCCTCCTCTATCCTCGTGGCCTGTGTGGTGTTAATTATTAAGGGATTTTCGTATAGTCAGTGCGCCTGGTGCCCTAAACCTTCACTTTACCCTCCGTCACACATATTCCACTCTAATCCATAGGGACTATTCATTTTTCCCTCCCTCTCTCTCTCTCTCTCTCTCTCTCTCAGCTCATATCTGTCTTAAGATACAGAGGCGTATACGAGTGTTACTTGATCCTGAATCTACTTTGACATCAAGGGGGCAGAAGTGCATGGCGTGCATATAAACCTTAACATGTGAGAGAGCGTCTACACCAAATGCATATATTGCATGCAAACTGACCCATTGGTGCACCTTTCAAACACTTAGCTGAACCCACAGTGAGCGAGTTTCTGCATCCTGCTGTGACGGCATGACCGTCAGTCACGTCACACAACACAGACTCTGGTCATGTGGTTAAAAATGCAGCCAGTCTGTAAGGATGTGGCATGTTTAAAGTAGAAGAGTCCAGCAAGAAAACAGAAGAAAGCTGCTGGTGCGCCCTTAAAGGGTACTGCCATGTTTAAAATTTATATATTGCCTTGATTGCATATGTGTGCAATATATATATATATATATATATATATATATATATATATATATATATATATATATATATATATATATATATATATATATATATGGCTCTTTTTATTTATTTATTTAATAGTTGATTGATTTTTTTGGAGGGGGTGCAAGTGGCAGTCCTGGTTTACGTGGTGCCCTATGTGAAATACAAATACAAACAATAATAATAATAATTTTGATTTAATAAATAAATTATGATTTCTTGTGTAATACAAAAGAATATGATAAGAATAATAATTTATCATATTATTATATTATAACTATTATTCATATTATTATTATTTAAAAATATTGTCCACGTATTACATACGACAACAAAACAAACTACAATAATCATTATAATTTCTACTACTACTACTACTACTCCTCCTAATATTTTTATTATAATTTTATAATTTTATATAATTTTAAATAATTACAATTTGTTGTGAAATACAAAAAAACTATAATATCTGAATAATAATAGTAATAGTGGTAGTAGTAATAATTAGTATTTTATAATATATGGTTGTTATTGTTTGTATTTCACAACAAATCATTGTTTAATAAATCAAATTATTTACAGCTGAACTTTACAAGCAGTGATCATCAGCAGCTTCGATATTTTGATAATAATTCTTGGCATTCTTCAGGAAATTAGTTGTGAGTTTTTGAGTTTTGAGTGGCATACAGTAAGGGTGGGTGGATTAGGACACATTTAAAGTAAATTATCTGTACGTTTAGGTGTGACTTGATTAAACTGACCCAAAATTAGACATGTGAAAGGGTGATTTCAGTCAGTTAAGTTTGTATAATCCTGGAACCTAATTCTGAAATCTACAAATATTTTTTTATTTCATTTCTGATTAAGACATTTGACTCATAATAGTGCTGCTTAAATCAACACAGTTGACATTAGGTGCAGAAGACAGTTCATCAGTCACTAAGCCCTCAGTAGACAGCATATCTCTCTCATACACTCACACACAGTGAGTCTGAGCTGCAGTGTAAGAGGATTTCATTCATCCATATTCACAGTATCGGACAGACTCGTGCAGTTTGTCGGTCAGCTTGCACCGGGGGGCAAAAGCTGTCGGTGTTAAGGCACTTTCTTGCTTGAATAAAGTCTCTCCCGCGGGGCCAGGAGGAATAACTTAACACTTAGAGATCACACCATTAATTGTGCTCCCAAAACACTATGAAATATGCTGCTTTATCATATATACCAGTGCAAACAAAAATAAACTAAACACACTGCAATGACATTAACCACATTAAATAGCATCCCGTACAAAAACAGCACATTAATACCATCAGATATTAATACTATTGAATATTAGTACTACTGATACTGTACACACCATGGTACTAGAAGATGCCTAAAAATACTTGCAAAAAAATATATATAATGTGTACCACCATGGTATTCTTGGATGTATATTCTGTGGATACCATTATTTATAATGAAATAAACATAAAATATTTCAAAGTACCATAGTATTACAATCACTGTACTGCCAAAATACTTTTTGTAAGGGATGGTGGCATAAGGCACATATCCAAAATACCATGGTAAATGTACATAAAACCATGGTGTTATGGTCCCATCCCAAAAACATATCCCATGCAGCATATCCAACAGATTACAGTAGCATATACTGTAGTACATGTTCCAAAAAAGGCTTGATAGAACCATGATAGGATGCTCAGTAGAATAGGTTGTACCTTGGTACTTTTTGGTATGTTTTTTATTTATTTAATTTTTATCAGTCAAAGAGGACAAGCCAAATTTAACTTTGAACACTCATTCAGGACACCCTTTAAAACCATTTTACCTTATTAATTTACTCTCAGCACTGGATCTTCCTCTCCACCGGCCCTCTCAAGAAAACCCAGAATCAATAAGAGCTCAGAATACCCATTCAACGATCTCCAGTCTACTGAAAAAGATCTCAGCACAGCCCTAATCGTGTTTGAGACTGACTGAGGCTGCTGTTGTCTGGCGTCTCGAACCAAACAGCATATCAAGGCTTCACAGAACCATAGTTATATAAAGTGACACACCTAACAAGTCTCATAAAGTTCTGATCGACAAACACGTGAAACGCCTTCAAATGACAGACAAAAGTTCAACATTTCACGGCACGATCGGTGAGGGATGATGAAGCGCGCGCGCTTACCGTGCGCTGTCTCACAGAGTCAGAGAGAGAGAGATGCGGGCGCGCAGCATCCCTGCCATCCTCCGTCAAGACTTCTAGTGTGCGCTCCTCTCGGGCATGATCACAGCTCCTCAGCTCTCCTCCGGGCTGGGCATCACGGCTGGTCTCGTGCTCTCAGTTCAGCTGCTGCGGAGCGCGCGCACTGACGCCTACTCTGATTGAGTTTCGAGAGCGCAGAGGCTGCGATGATCGCTCACTTTCTCTGGGCATATCAGGACCATGTGATGAGACTCATCCCTCCAGCTGCGCGAGCCCGATCAGCGCCACCCAATGGAAGCGTGATGCTATTCATCACGAATGCGATTGGGCAGCCCATTGGAAAATAAACTCGGCCCGGTTCTGACAGATTTCAGATTTACATGTATTACTTTCAGATGTTGGGTAGCGCGGGGCTAGTTGTCACAGCAGTGGCATCACACTAGATATGATTAGCCGTTGAAAGTGTTTTCTGTGGTTCTGTGTGGTTTTGACATTTCAAAACAAACCATGAACATTTAAACCTCCAAAACGTACATCACAGTATTATATTTTGTTCATATATATATACAAACAATAAATACGCAAATTAACATTCAGGCAAAAGTAGACTAATGAAGGTAAAGTCGAACCGGAAGTTTCATCAGTGTCTAGTTGTCACACGTTTCGAAGTTTGAAATATAATAAAATTCATTATTTAAAAATATCTGTAGGCTAAAACAAATATTTGATGTTTTGTATCAAACCATTCAAGTTATTCATTCATTTATTACAGCTCCCGTTATGCAATTAAACCCATTAGCAGCATGACTGGTCTCCTTCATACTTACATTTCAGATTTAACATTAAGTTTAATACTTATCGTGTTCTGACCAATGACTCAACCAAAAGTCATAAATCAAATAGATTTAAATGTTAAATGACTAATAATCAGTCGCCACCTACTGGCGATGAAACCTGCAGAAAGAGTTGCTCGCTTTGTGCTCATATTTGACCATATTCTGTTTCTGGGTTCCTCTTTACATTATTTAACATTGAATTAAATAGTATGTATCTAGATTAAATATTACACCTCACTGTATATTTTTATAAGACATTATTTTATTTATTAATAATTATTTCTCTTACTCTTACCAATTGGCTTTTAGCTCTTCACTTGTGCGTCTCAGAGTCTGCTTCAGTGTATGCCCGAAACTAAATCACACCTCTGGGGTTAATAAAGTTGTATTATATTGCACTGCCTCCACTGGACCATATAACCCTCCTTGTAGTGCGGAACTGTAAAAATCAATAGATTTAATCAAATAATAGCTGCCACACTTTACATAAGTGTTCATGCTTTGGTGTAATTACAGCATTAATCAGTACAAGCAAGTGGGTAAGACTAATGAGCAATGTGCTTATTTTCTGAAGCAGCTTGTAAGTACAAATTGTTTTTGTTGTCGTGATGTATTGATACATAAAAACTTTTTATTTACTGTAATTTCCTCTTTTCATTACATCAGATTCTCATGATTATTTAAAATAATTATATCTAATATGTATATTCTTCAATGCACAGATAGTGGTAAAACAGACATGGCTGTGTTTAGAGTTGGCCCAGATATAGTCAACACTTACCGTATCACAGGTCTACACCAAAACTATCAATGAGGAACTCACTTTCTTCTGAGTGCTCTCGCGTGTGTGTGTGTGTGTTTGGGCAGGTTTTATACTCCTCCGTCTTTGTTGGAGTCTGATTGTGGTCTTTAATTTACATCTGGCACAGGTCTCGTCTGCTAACTGGGCTGTCAGTCTGCATTAGGTCTTGCGGTTTGAAAAGTGTACAATACAAAGGCCTGACCCTCCTTTTAGAAGAGCACACATCGACACACTTTAACTGGAGGGAGGTGCTGAGGAGTAGACCCCTAGGATCCCATCTGATACTCTTACTGATATAGCCCAGTCTGACATTGCTGGTGTTTGTGTGAGCAAGCAAACCAGAAGCTGTGCAGAGACAATGCGGACGCGTTTAAAGGTAAAGCTAACAAAGCACTTCACAAAAGAATAGAAAAACATACAACAACAAACCAAAAATAATAAATTTAAATAAATAAAATTGAATGAACAAACAAATAAACAAATAAAGCACAAGTTATTGTTAATTATTATTAAACAATCTTTGTACATTAAAATTAAATATTTAAAATAGTAATGTTCTTCAAAGAAAACAAACTAAAACAAAACAAAAATGAACTAATAAACAATGATAACAAACAAATTAATACATGAATGAATAAAGCACAAATGTCTCACCGAATTTGCAAGCCATTGTTAAAATGAATAATCTATGTACAATAAAATGAAATATTTACAAAGGAATAGAAAATGAATGAAATGAACAAATAAAGTGTACAAATATCTCATCAATGTTTTAAAAACATTGTTAATTTTATTTTACCTACCAAAGAATATTTCTTCAATGAAAACATACTAAAACAAACCAAAAACAAACAAATACATAATAGTGCACGGATGTCTTATTACATTTGGCAAGTCATTACTAATATCCTTAAATAATCTTTGTACATTAAAATTAAATATTAACAAGATATTTTTTTTCAATAAAAACAAAAGCAATACAAAACAAATAAACATTCAACTGAAATAAAAAAAAATAAAAATACAAACAAACAAAGTGCACAAATGTCTTTGCAAGCCAAAAAATCTTTGTGCAAATTCATATGCAGAAGAATAATGTTCTTCAAAGAAAAGTATCTGCAGTTTTTCTCATCTAAAAATATTCACCAAAAAACTATTTATAGCATTGTGTGTGTGTGTGTGTTGTGTGCGTGTGTGGTGTGTTTGTTTGTGTGTGTGTGTGTGTGTGTGTGTGTGTGTGGTGTGTGATGAGGAAGGGAAGCTTTAAGAGAGAAGCAGAGGCTCCAGTGATGTAATGAGA
>NW_020525538.1:0-30025 GCF_003368295.1 Carassius auratus | reverse complement strand
AAAATTAATAGTCATTAGTAAGCATTTTATAAATACAGCTATATTAAATTGTTCATGGTTTATATGCACATTTATTTTGAGGAGATTAAAGGCTGTAATCTTCCTAAAAAAAAATAAAAAAATAAAAAAATAAACAAACACAGAACTCAGAAACATTTATTTCAAGATGCAATAAAAGAAAACTGTACACTATATATATATATAATATATATATATATATATATATTATATATATATATATATATATATACAATTGCATAAGTTTATATTTATTTTTTTTTATCAAGTGTACAGCTAATAATAATAATAATAATAATAGTGCATTTTATTTAAGGCGCCTTTCAAACCACTCAAGGTCACCGTAAACAAGTAACACAGTAACAAAAAATAACATCAAATAACAATGTCAGTAAAAAACCACAATAATATTAGAATAGCACAACATATTGTGGAATACTATATTAAGACTTTATATATAGGCTTTATGAACAGATAGGTTTTGAGAGATTCTTGAAGTACTAGCATCACCTCCTCTTGTATGATGGTTTGAGGAATATATCTTCCAGATAGTACCGCCACTCCCTATATGCAGAATACGCAGTCTTCGTAGGGCACCAACTCCCAGAGGGGGCACCATCCCAGTAGCTCAAAAAAAATAAAACATGCGCCATTCTCCCATCCGCGCTCGCGACCGCTCGGACATTTGCGGATGAATGTTCGTAATTGATGGATTGACATCTATGCCCGGGTAAAAGACATCAGCAATCCGGCACAGAGAAAAGAAAAATAAAGTAAAAAACAAAACAAAAACAGGCATAACCGGATTAACCCTTTAACTGCCATATCCCTTAAAATTTGATTCCCAGAGGGTTACTGTAAATGCTTATGCCCGCTGGGCACAGTTTTCCCGATGCCACCGGGGTGGTGTTGCACTGACGGCTTGAGCCCGCCATCGCTGCTTGCAGCTATATTTATTATTATTATTATTCTTCTTCTCTAAGATGAATCGCATTTTTGAGGGCCTAAACATGCTCGAAAAGTCATGAAACTTTGCACACACCTCAGAACTGGCGAAAATTTACGTCTGATATGGGTTTCAGAAGTGGGTGTGGCAAAATGGCTCAACAGCGCCACCTATACACGTTCAACGGTGTGCGCCTCGAGCTACGTTTCATGTACATGTATGAAAATCGGTATACACATGTAACTCTCCAATACCTACAAAAAAGTCTCTTGGAGCAAAATCCGAAACCCAACAGGAAGTCGGTTATTTCTAATATTATGAGCAAATTTTGTGTCATTTTTGTCAATTCCATGCGTTGTATTTTAACGAACTCCTCCTAGAGATTAATTCACATCAACACCAATTTGGTATGCCTAATCTAAAGGCCTTTGCGATGTTAAATTGCGAAGCTTTTGAGTTTTCGTTGAAGGGCCTGTGTGTGGCGGCCTGGCGAATTTCGATGATTCGCCATGAAACAGGAAGTTGCTATAACTCAGACATACAATGACCAATCTGCCCCAAACTTCAAATGTTTGATGAGACTCCTGTCCTGAACGGTTTGACATGACCATATTCAGTTATAGTCATAGCGCCACCTATTGGCAACAGGAAGTGACATATTTTACGCTGCGACAAACTACTCCTAGAAATTTTTGACATCAATGTCTTTTTTGTCGTCAGTCTAATCTAAAGGCCTGTACGATGTTAAATTGAGAAGATCTTGAGTTTTCGTTAAAGGGCGTGTCCATGGCGCCATGTCAAAGTTCGATGTCTCGCCATGGGAGTAGAAGTTGTTGTAACTCAGTCATAAAATATCAGATCTTGCCCAAACTTCAAATGTTTGATAAGAGTACTGACCTGAACACATCTGGAGGCTAATATTCCATTGGGTGTGGCAAAATGGCTCGATAGCGCCACCTATACATTTTCAATGGAGTGCGCCTCGAGCTACATGTCATATACATGTACGAAAATCGGTAAACATATGTAACACACCAATAGCTACAAAAAAGTCTCTTGGTACGAAACCCGAATCCCAACAGGAAGTCGGTTATTTTTAATTTTCCCTGCAAAATTGGTGTTGTTTTTGTCATTTTCAGGGGTTGTATTTTAACGAACTCCTCCTAGAGATTTATTCAGATCAACACCAAACTTGGTCAGTGTAATCTAAAGCCCTTTGCCATGTTAAATTGCGAAGGAATTGAGGTTTCGTTAAAGGGCGTGTCCATGGCGGCCTGACAAATTTCGATGATTCGCCATGAAAAATGATGGTGCTATAACTCACACATACAATGTCCAATCCGCCCCAAACTTCACATTTTTGATAAGACTCTACACCTGAACAGATCTACATGCCAATATTCAGTTATAGTCATAGCGCCACCTATTGGCAACTGGAAGTGACATATTTTACACTGTGACAAACTACTCCTAGAAATTTTATGACATCAATGTCTTTTTTGTGGTCAGTCTAATCTAAAGACCTGTGTGATGTTTAGTTGTGAAGATCTTGAGTTTTTGTTAAAAGGCATGTCCATGTCGCCATGACGAAGTTCGATGTCTCGCCATGGGAATAAAAGATGTTATAACTCAGGCATAAAATGTCCGATCTTGCCCAAACTTCACATGTGTGATAAGGGTCCTGGCTTGAACACATCTGAAGGCCAATATTCCATTATAACGATAGCGCCACCTGCTGGCAAAAGGAAGATTGGCACACATATGGAATAAACTTTGATATATTGCACTTATATTTATGAGTTTAAATGCATATTTCTCAACGTTCACCTTTTTACTAAAGCCACACGATGGCGGTGAGCCCGGGTGCGAGGGCCCGTTCATCGCTGCTTGCAGCTTTAATTCTTATTATTATTATTTTTTTTATTTTTTATTAAACCTTCCGGGGGTTTTTGGGGGCCTTAACATGCTCAAAAACTCATGAAAATTGGCACACACATTGGAATCTGCGGCCATCAGGATGCTGCAGAGGCTGGGACCCGGGCGTGGCACAGGGGCTCTACAGCGCCCCCTGGAACACTGTCAGAAATCATGAACCATAGCTCACACACACTTGCATATATTTATATGAAACTCGGTACACTTATAGATCTCATTGAGCCAAACAACTTTCACACTTTATGTCATAGGCTCCGCCCAACAGGAAGTCAGCTATTCAGGGCTGTTTAAAAAAAGCATGCTCTGGAATTTGAAATACTCCTCTGAGGTTTACAACCCGTTCGCCACGAAACTCGGTGAACATGATCTCAAGACATTGGGGATGAAAAATTGCGAGGGGATTTTTGATATCTCGAACGGTTTGCCCGTGGCGAGGCGTTGAAATTAGGGCAAAAAGTGAGAAACAGGAAATGCCTAATAACATCCACATACATTGCCTGAGTTTGATCAAACTTCATCGGTTTGTTCGTTGTATGATACCGATCGTATATATGTGACTATTAAGAGTCAACGTTATAGCGCCACCAACTGGCAGCAGGAAGTGAGTGATTTTCAAAATGCTTTGAATTCAGCATCTTATTTTTACTCGATTTGCTTCAAACTTCATCAGAATAATGACAAAACATGGCCGATGTAAATCTTTTGTGGGGATATTGATATCTTATATATTGTTGCCATGGCAATGTGTCAAACTTGAATATTCTGTTATGGTGATTTTGAGGCAGATAACAACCTCAGATTTACATGAAACTCAAAACACATATCAGTATTCTTGATAGCTAGACAATGGAAAAAGCTTTTAAAAGGGCGTGGAAGAGGCACTCTATAGCGCCACCTTTTGTCAAAAGTGGGGGGGTTAGTTTTAGCTACAGACACCAAACTCGGTACAAAAATTGTTCTTATCAAGACGGACAACTTTCTAATTCACAGTCATCAGCTACGATCAACAGGAAGTCAGCTATTTTGATTTGAATGTGGATTTTTTTTTTTACATTTAGCTGTGAATTAATGCATACTGCTCAGAGGATAGTAACACTATACACACCAAACTTTGTCTACATGATGCCAAAACATTTTAAACAACTTAAATTGCCAATGGATTTTGGATAGCTTGAACGGTTTTTTCGTGGTGATTTTTTTAAATGACAATAAAAATGGAATTATTAATTGTCCTGCATTTTTAAATTCCAAACACTTCAAAACCTTTTTTCATACAGAAAAAAAGTCATTCTGAGTAAATATGGATAGTTTCACGACTTTACATCACTGTATGGATAACAGAAAATTAAAAAACTGTCAGACATCTCATCTCACTCTGTCCCTCTGTTTGGGTATATGTGCTTCAGACTTCCATTGTCTGAGAGAAATAGCGCCCCTACAGGTTCAATTCCCGGACTTTTACTTTCACTTTTAAATCGGTTAAAAATACAAATAAATACTTATATTTAATTCACACTGACAAGCTAAACCAACATATCTGATTATTACCGGTTCAGGGCTCATGGATAAATTATTTCTGGCCAGAGATACGTGAGAAATAGGAGAGATGAATCACCGCTGTGACCACGAGCATCTGGAGTAAAGAGCTCAGAAAAAACGAATTTATTCCTGTTTTAAAGCTTTTAAAAATAAATTATTACAGCGATATCACACAATCAACCAATTAGAACACACCAAGAGCTAAATTCAGATGTTTTTGAACTGTTTGTGTGAAAATGAAATATTTGTGGCTGCCTATCTGAAATCACCGCTCCGATCAGTGTGTACAGTGTCGAGCTCAAAACAAACGAATGTATTCTTGTTTAAATAAAATATTACCACAAATGCACACAATAAACCCATTGTAACACTACAAGAGATAAATGCAGGTGTTTGTGACCCGTTTAAGTTTGAAAGACTATTTGAAAGCGCGACTGGCAGAATAACATATATCTCTCGAGCTGCGGGATTCTGCCTTTCGTCGTACGAACGAACACATCACGGACAAGATTATTTCAAAACACATAATAGCTTGGCGAATATAAACGAAAACAGCCACGTGAACATAAACTGTTGAGAAATATATCTGAAGTGGATCTACTGGATTTTAATATTAAGTGACCGCATATACCAGCTGCTTCTGTCTTCAATTTTAATCTATATAAAAAATGAAATTCATTCATCTTGGCTGCTTTTTTAATGTGTGTACGAATTTATTTATTTATTTATTATTTTGCTCTAACAAGAATTAATCTATATTTAATTAAATCAATTACATTTTATTTTACATTTGATTTGTCCATTTCTGCATCTAAACGCCTAAAAACATAAAACATGCTCTATTATACTATTGTTAGCAATTTCTTTATAGTCCAATTTATCTGGTGTACACACTTTTATTTTCATAATAAACTTGTTTGTTAGATTATACACAGTTACAGTGGTCTATAATAAATATTAACAGGTTTTATTCAAGCTGTTTAGAATGATTGCAGTAGGCTATTTTTTTTAAAATATAAAAAAAATAAAAAATAAATAAAAAACATTGGAAAACAACAACTGTTGTACTTTTTTATACATTTTGTATAATTTCATAGTTTATGCATTATAGTTATAAAAACTAATAAACTTAGCCACTCACATAGAAATCTTAGGCCTTATCCTTTTCTGACAGTTTTAGGGATTTTTAAAAATCCTAAAAAACCTTATTTGTGCTGCAAATAATAATTTCAAACTCAAAAAGTAAATAGTCAGTTCATGCTTTATAAAGCCTTGTCCCAATATTAATAGTCAGTAGTAAGCAGTTTATAAATACAGCTATAAATAGCTTGTTTTTGGTTTATAAGCACATTTATTAAAAAGGAGAGTAAAGGGTCAGTTATCTTCCTATGAAAAACAAAAGATAAAAATAAACAAACAACAACACAGATTGATACAGAACTCAGAAATATTATTGTGGATTTATGATAAAATCAGCCTGTAAATGAATTCATACTCCTCCAAGAAGACACAAGTAGTTCACACCAAACTTTTTTTTAACATGAAGCCAATATACTGAAAATGTTAAATTGTGAATGGGTTTAGGATACCTTAAATGGTGTGGCCATAGCGATTTATTAAAGTAACATAAAAAAATACAATAGTTATTTTACTATATCTTTAAATTTTTTCATTCCAAACTCTTCATAATTTTTTATATACGTAGAAGTCATCATTTGAAGGAAGCACAGTAAGTTTCATAGCTTTATCATTTTCAAGAGCCAGCATAAAATTAAAACTATCATAACTTATAAATGAAGCTTGCAATTCTTAGTACCAATAATGGCCACCAGATGGAGCTATAGGATTACTTTTAAATAATTATTGTAGAAACAAGTATGATTTAAATCATTTATAGAAATCTTTCAAAGAAAAATAATATGAATTTTATGTATTTTACTGATAAAATGACCCTGACTTAATTAGAATAACAAGCTGAAGTATTGTGAACTGTATATTAATAATAATTCTTTATAGGCTTTATGGATAGATACGTTTTTAGTGACTCTTGAAGGATCAGCACCACATCCTCTTTTACCACTGTTTAAAGAATTTATCTTACAGAACAGATGCAAATTAATTTTTGTATAGCTTGAATGGTTTTGTTGTGGTGATTTTTTGAAATAACAGTAAAAAAGTAACCAGTAAATGTCTTATATTTTTTTTAAAGTGCAGCTTCTAAACACGTCAAAAAAATGTACACATAGAAGACAAGTCATTCTGAGGAAACATGCATAGTTTCATGACTATACAACACTATATGGATGATAGAAAATTAAAAAACTATCATACATCTGATGTCACTCTGTCCCTCTGTCACTGTGGGTAGTGTGTCTGTGTGTGTGTGTGTGTGTGTGTGTGTTTGTGTGTGTGTTAAGTGAATTAGGTGTGAAACTATCAGGGTGCATTTAGTCTCCAGCGCCAACATTTTACAGAACTGCCACTTTCCTGGAGTCTCAGAATTACAATGTGTCAGGTTCTGAGAGATCTAAGATTCCAAAAAAGTATTTAATTAGAATACCATGAAGTATTGTGAAATGCTATATATTAAGTCTTTATATATAGGCTTTATGAACAGATTAGAGTGACTCATGAAGGACCAGCACCACCTCCTCTTGTTCGATGGTTTGAGGAATATATCTTCCAGAATCTGGGATTAAGATTTAGGAGCTCATTTTTATTCCACCTCCTTTCCTGAAAGTCTGTCTTGCAGAATTGACTAAAAATTAATCTTCACATTAATTCCTAATTATTTAGCAATTCTTTTTGTCAGTTCTTCTTGACCTGTTTTTTTCTTCTTCTTTTCTGACCTCATGACCCAGTCAGCATTTTTTGTACAATGGTCAAGTCTTAACTTATCCATTTCTGTATTGCATTTGTGTTTGATATTTCTCATGGGTATTTCATAATTTTCGACTTTACAGTTTGAGTTAAAACTCTTTTTTAGCGCATTTCATCTGTAAAAGAAAACATGCCTAATAATTCTGCACATATGAATATAAGGAGTTTTTCTCTTCCAGCTTTCCTGGACTATTGTATAGCACTCATAAATTATTAAATAAAAAATAATGGTAGGTATTAAAATTGATATGGTTTGGAATTGGTAAAATGTGCTTGGAAAAAAATCACAATAAAACAATGTTTTAATGTTTAAGTTTGGAATATTAACTGACATGAATGAATGCTATATAAATATTGTTCATGTTAACATAATGTTTATAAATGGAATCTTATTGTAAAGTGTTACTAAAGCTATATACAGTATTGTTCAAAATAATAGCAGTACAATGTGACTAACCAGAATAATCAAGGTTTTTAGTATATTTTTTATTGCTACGTGGCAAACAAGTTACCAGTAGGTTCAGTAGATTGTTAGAAAACAAACAAGACCCAGCATTCATGATATGCACGCTCTTAAGGCTGTGCAATTGGGCAATTAGTTGAAAGGGGTGTGTTCAAAAAAATAGCAGTGTCTACCTTTGACTGTACAAACTCAAAACTATTTTGTACAAACATTTTTTTTTTCTGGGATTTAGCAATCCTGTGAATCACTAAACTAATATTTAGTTGTATGACCACAGTTTTTTAAAACTGCTTGACATCTGTGTGGCATGGAGTCAACCAACTTGTGGCACCTCTCAGCTGTTATTCCACTCCATGATTCTTTAACAACATTCCACAATTCATTCACATTTCTTGGTTTTGCTTCAGAAACAGCATTTTTGATATCACCCCACAAGTTCTCAATTGGATTAAGGTCTGGAGATTGGGCTGGCCACTCCATAACATTAATTTTGTTGGTTTGGAACCAAGACTTTGCCCGTTTACTAGTGTGTTTTGGGTCATTGTCTTGTTGAAACAACCATTTCAAGGGCATGTCCTCTTCAGCATAGGGCAACATGACCTCTTCAAGTATTTTAACATATGCAAACTGATCCATGATCCCTGGTATGCGATAAATAGGCCCAACACCATAGTAGGAGAAACATGCCCATATCATGATGCTTGCACCTCCATGCTTCACTGTCTTCACTGTGTACTGTGGCTTGAATTCAGAGTTTGGGGGTCGTCTCACAAACTGCCTGTGGCCCTTGGACCCAAAAAGAACAATTTTACTCTCATCAGTCCACAAAATGTTCCTCCATTTCTCTTTAGGCCAGTTGATGTGTTCTTTGGCAAATTGTAACCTCTTCTGCACATGCCTTTTTTTTAACAGAGGGACTTTGCGGGGGATTCTTGAAAATAGATTAGCTTCACACAGACGTCTTCTAACTGTCACAGTACTTACAGGTAACTCCAGACTGTCTTTGATCATCCTGGAGGTGATCATTGGCTGAGCCTTTGCCATTCTGGTTATTCTTCTATCCATTTTGATGGTTGTCTTCCGTTTTCTTCCACGTCTCTCTGGTTTTGCTCTCCATTTTAAGGCATTGGAGATCATTTTAGCTGAACAGCCTATCATTTTTTGCACCTCTTTATAGGTTTTCCCCTCTCTAATCAACTTTTTAATCAAAGTACGCTGTTCTTCTGAACAATGTCTTGAACGACCCATTTTCCTCAGCTTTCAAATGCATGTTCAACAAGTGTTGGCTTCATCCTTAAATAGGGGCCACCTGATTCACACCTGTTTCTTCACAAAATTGATGACCTCAGTGATTGAATGCCACACTGCTATTTTTTTGAACACACCCCTTTCAACTAATTCAACTAATTGCCCAATTGCACAGCCTTAAGAGCGTGCATATCATGAATGCTGGGTCTCATTTGTTTTCTGAGAATCTACTGAACCTACTGGTAACTTGTTTGCCACGTAGCAATAAAAAAATATACGAAAAACCTTGATTATTCTGGTTAGTCACATTGTACTGCTATTATTTTGAACAATACTGTATATATATATTGTTCTGTGAATGTGATTTTAAAGTCTAGATAATTCGGATTAACCCTTTAACTGCCATATCCTTTAAAACCTCAATGCCAGAGGGATATTGTAAATGCATGTGCCCGCTGGGCACAGTTTACCTGATGCCACCGGGGTGGCGATGGCATTGGTGGCTTGAGCCCGCCATCGCTGCTTGCAGCTATATTTAGGGCTCAAGCCCGAAGGGGCGAAGAGCCCTATTGTTCTTCTAAGGATTATTCTTCTTATTATTATTATTTTTTTTATTTTTTATTAAACCTTCCGGGGGTTTTTGGGGGCCTTAACATGCTCAAAAACTCTTGAAAATTGGCACACACATTGGAATCTGCGGCCATCAGGATGCTGCAGAGGCTGGGACCCGGGCGTGGCACAGGGGCTCTACAGCGCCCCCTGGAACACAGTCAGAAATCTTGAACCATAGCTCACACACACTTGCATGTATTTATATGAAACTCGGTACACTTATAGATCTCATAGAGCCAAACAACTTTCACACTTTATGTCATAGGCTCCGCCCAACAGGAAGTCAGCTATTCAGGGCTGTTTAAAAAAAGCATGCTCTGGAATTTGAAATACTCCTCTGAGGTTTTCAACCCGTTCGCCACGAAACTCTGTGAACATGATCTCAAGACATTGGGGATGAAAAATTGCAAGGGGATTTTTGATATCTCGAACGGTTTGCCCTTGGCGAGGCGTGGAAATTATGGCTAGAAATGAGAAACAGGAAATGTCTAATAACATCCACATACATTTCCTGAATTTGATCAAACTTCATTGGTTTGTTCGTTGTATGATAGCGATCGTATATATGTGACTATTAAGAGTCAACATTATAGCGCCACCAACTGGCAGCAGGAAGTGTGTCATTTTCCAAATGCTTTGAATTCAGCATCTTATTTTTACTCTATTTACTTAAAACTTCATCAGAATAATGACAAAACATGGACGATGTAAATCTGTTGTGGGGATATTGATATCTGATATAGTGTTGCCATGGCAACGTGTCAAACTTGAATGTTCTGTTATGGTGAGTTTGAGGCAGACAACAAGCTCAGATTTACATGAAACTCAAAACACATATCAGTATTAGTGATAGCTAGACAATGGCAAAAGCTTTTAAAAGGGCGTGAAGGAGGCACTCTATAGCGCCACCTTTTGTCAAAAGTGGGGGGGTTAGTTTTAGCTACAGACACCAAACTTGGTACATAAATTGTTCTTTTCAAGACGGACAACTTACTAATTCACAGTCATCAGCTACGACCAACAGGAAATCGGCTATTTTGATTTGAATATTTAAATTGAGCTCTGATTTAATGCATATTCCTCACAGGAAATGTTCACTATACTCACCAAACTTTGTCTACGTGTTGAAAAAATATTGAGGAACTTAAATTGCGAACGGATTTTGGTTAGCTTGAACGGTTTTGTCGTGGTGATTTTTTGAAATGACAGTAAAAAGGGAATCATTAATTGTCTTGTATTTTTAAATTGCAGCTTCCAAACACTTAAAAAAAAAATTCATACAGAGATCAAATCATTCTGAGGACATATGCATAGTTTCATGACTTTACAACACTGTATGATTAAAAGAAAATTAAAAAACTGTCAGACATCTCAACTCACTCTGTCCCTCTGTTTGAGGAATGTATGTGTGCTGACTGAGTGTGTGTGTGTGTGTGTGTCTGTGAGTGGGGGATGGGCATGAGCTGAGTGGCAGACACAATGAGAGAGAGAAAGAGAGAGAGAGAGAAAGAGAGACAGAGAGAGACTTAATCATCTCTTTAATCACCAGAAGAAAAAAAAAAGTATTTTAAATTATTTTTTGTTGCTGTTGCTAACATTGCTGTTTTAATTACAGCTTAAGAAATCTCTTAGGCCTTATCCTTTTCTGACAGTTTCAGGAATTAAAAACAAAATTCTAAAAAATACTTATTTTTGCTGCAAATAATAATTTCAAACTCATTTGATACTGACCTATTCTATCCTGTGACCATGACATTTATCTTAATTTACATAATCTCATGGATGTAACAGTAAAACTGTTCAGCTCACAGATGAAGACTAAGCTGTAATGCAAGCAGAACTTTCACAAATGCTTGTAAGTCATTAAAGGATTTTATAACACTGTAAAATAATGTCTAATTTGTTAACATTAGTAAATGCAATGGTAACACTTTATAATAACTGCACTCATTAGTAAATAGTCAGTAAATTGTGGATTTATGATCAAATCAGCCTGTAAATGAATCATACTCCTCCAAGAAGACACAAGTAGTTCACACCAAACTTTTTCAAAATGATGCCAATATACTGAAGATGTTAAATTGCGAATGGGTTTAAGATACCTTAAATGGTGTGGCCATACCGATTTATTAAAGTAACATAAAAAAATACAATAGTTATTTTACTATATCTTTAACATTCTTCATTCCAACTCTTCATAATTTTTTATATACGTAGAAGTCATCATTTGAAAGAAGCACAGTAAGTTTCATAGCTTTATCATTTTCAAGAGCCAGCTTAAAATTAAAACTATCATAACATATAAATCAAGCTTGCAATTCTTAGTACCAATAATGGCCACCAGATGGAGCTATAGGATTACTTTTAAATAATTATTGTAGACACGAATATGATTTAAATCATTTATAGAAATCTTTCAAAGAAAAATATGTATTTTACTGATAATATGACCCTCAGTTAATTAGAATAATATGCTGAAGTATTGTGAAATACTGTGTATTAAGAATAATTCTTTATAGGCTTTATGGACAGATAAGTTTGGAGTGACTCTTGAAGGATCAGCACCACATCCTCTTTTACCACTGTTTAAAGAATTTATCTTACAGAACAGGTGCGAATGAATTTTGGATGGTGGTTTTTTGAACAGTAAAAAAGTAACCAGTAAATGTATTTTATTGTTTTAAAGTGCAGCTTCTAAACACTTCAAAAAAATGTACACATAGAAGACAAGTCATGCTGAGGAAATATGCATAGTTTCATGACTATACAACACTATATGGATGAGAGAAAATTAAAAAACTACCATACATCTGATGTCACTCTGTCCCTCTGTCACTGTGGGTAATGTGTGTGTGTGTTTGTGTGTTAAGTGTTTGTGTGTTAAGTGTGTGTGTGTTAAGTGTGTGTGCTGAGTTTGTGTGAATGTGTGGGAGATGGGATGGGCTTGGTGTCAGAGAGAGAGAGAGAGAGAGAGAGAGAGAGGGAGACTTAATCATCTCTTTAATCACCAGCAGAAAAAAAATAAGCAATTTTGTGTTGTTGTTGTTGTTTTTTCATCATTACAGCTTAAGAAATATCTTAGGCCTCAACATCAACTGTTGCTGCTTTATATAGCCTTCTCCCAAAATTAATAGTCATTAGTAAGCATTTTATAAATACAGCTATAATTAAATTGTTCATGGTTTATATGCACATTTATTTTGTGGAGATTAAAGGCTGTAATCTTCCTTAAAATAATAATAATAATAAAAATAAAAAAATAAACAAACACAGAACTCAGAAACATTTATTTTAAGATGCAATAAAAGAAATCTGTACACTATATATATATATTGCATAAGTTTATATTAATTTTTTTATCAAGTGTACAGCTAATAATAATAATAATAATAATAATAATTATAATAATGCATTTTACTTAAGGCGCCTTTCAAACCACTCAAGGTCACCGTACAACAAGTAACAACAGTAACAATATTAAAACAAAAAATAACAGCAAATAACAATGTCAATAAAAAAACGCAATAATATTAGAATAGCACAACATATTGTGGAATACTATATTAAGACTTTATATATAGGCTTTGTGAACAGATAGGTTTTGAGAGATTCTTGAAGTACTAGCATCACCTCCTCTTGTACGACGGTTTGAGGAATATATCTTCCAGATAGTACCGCCGCTCCCTATATGCAGAATACGCAGTCTTCGTAGGGCACCAACTCCCAGAGGGGCACCATCCCAGTAGCTCAAAAAAAATAAAACATGCGCCATTCTCCCATCCGCGCTCGCGACCGCTTGGACATTTGCGGATGAATGTTCGTAATTGATGGATGGACATCTATGCCCGGGTAAAAGACATCAGCAATCCGGCACAGAGAAAAGAAAAATAAAGTAAAAAACAAAACAAAAACAGGCATAAATTTGGCTTGACATTGGACATTCGAGAGTCTCAAATTTAGGGACCTTCTCTAAAGTTACATGTGATATTGTTATACACTTTTCTAACATCAGTAGCATTTGAAGAGAATTACTTACAGTCATAAAAACAACTGTAATTGTTCATCTACGTGACAGCTATAATGCACAATTAAATTGAATGTTTGATATTTATTAAAACAAACTGTAAGTCATATATAAATTACGCTACTTTTTCACATGGACTCAATAGCATTTGAGGAGAAAGACTTGCAGTCATAAAACAATTTTAATGTGTTAATTTAGGTGTCAGCTACAATGCACACCTTATACACTTATATATATATATTAAAATAAAGTGTTACTAAAGTTATATATATTGTTCTGTGTATGTGATTTCAAAGTCTAGATTGGTCGGATTCAGGGCCGTTTGAAGGAATTTTGGGGCCCCGAGCAAAATGGACATAGAGGCCCCCCGACAACAACCCCCATACCCCCCCCCCCCCCCCACACACACACACACACACACGCAAAGCCTACAGGAACCACAGCATAGCCATGCAGTTTAAGTTCAACCGCACCTTATATAAATAAAAAAAAAAGTGCAAATACTGCTTGAGAAAATAGTTTGGTGGGAATTCAATAGTGATTTGCACTGTTTTTTTTCTTCTAATAATATGACAGCACATACTTAGTTTAAACTCTGGGATGTGCAGGATATCAGCTATAATTATAAAGCTTGTGGTACCTTGTGCTTTATAGAGGAAAAATCAGCACTGAGAAGTGATGCATCTGTTGATGTTGAGGATGAAGTTGATGGTGTAAAATAATTGAAACAAAAATCTGAAATTACCTGTGAAGTACGTTTTACCATTTCACTGTTAGCATATTGAAAGAGGTCACTATTACCAGCTCAGGGGTGCCTTAAATGAAAAACGTCTCGGTTATGTACGTAACCCTCGTTCCCTGATGGAGGGAACGGAGACGTTATGTCGACCGACAAATGGGGTCTCACTTGGGAGGCCAATCATCTCTGATTTTAAGAGAAAACGCCAATGAAATTGGCAAGTGGATTAACACACCTGAGCCACTCCCCGTGCCAGCGGGTATAAATAGGGCGACAGGTGCATCCACTCATTAGGTTTTACGCTGAGGAGCCGAGAACGTGTCCCGGCAACAGCGAATGGTTCAAGGTTGTGGCATGGGGACATAACGTCTCCGTTCCCTCCATCAGGGAACGAGGGTTACGTACGTAACCGAGACGTTCCCTATCTGTCGGTCACTACGAGTTATGTCGACCGACAAATGGGGTCCTATGGAAAACGCCATAACCTGAACCTCGTCACAACCCTGAGGCGCTGCAATTGTTGACAAGCCTTGGCGTGCCACAAAAGCTATGCTTAAGGTCGTAACCTTCCCAAAGCCCCAGCGCAAATTCACTGACCTTGGTACCGAAGGGGCCAAAGGGTGAGTACATCGCTGCTGGAGAAGGCCATGCTGCTGTTCCGCCCACATAAAGTAAATGGAAGGGATTTCAACCTTCAGTGAAAGATTGCTTCAAATCTTCCCTATTTGTTCTTTCAGCTGGCAAGACAATGGGGAAGCGAGCCTTTAGGAAAGGTCGCTACGGAGACCACATCCTACCCGTAGGGAGGTGACATGTGGATATACTGATATGGACTGACCCAGGGGGCAGTACTACATATGGAAAGGGTCTCTGAGGCAGGTCCTACCTTGGAGTAGGGATGGAACGGCTGCCAGAAGAGACTGACAGAGCGATCTGTCAAGGGAAGACACGGGTTTGCCAAGATGGAAACCTTACCGTGGAAGAATACACATATGGGATTACCCGTAGGGAACCCAGCCATATGGACACCTAGCCCAGTACAGGGGCTGACCGGCTCCGGGCATGCTAACGCCAGTACTGGGCCTGGCGACAGACTGCTCCACCAAGTCTGACGCCAAGGGTGCTGGAGGATGCTCGACCAGGGTACGCCAACCGGGGAACTCTACTGGGAGAAGAAGGCGCTCACATCCCCGTGTTAGGGGGAATGGCGCAGCAAGCGAGACACCCAGCCAGCCCTTCCCGCCAATTACCTGTTACCCAACACACGGGAGGAAACTGGCTCTACACGGAGGTTGTAAAACCTCGCAAAGGTGTTAGGTGTCGCCCAGCCCGCAGCTCGACAAATGTCTGCCAGAGAGGCGCCGTGCGCCAACGCATAGGAGGAGGCCACACTCCGTGTGGAGTGGGCCCTCACCCCCAGGGGGCACGGCTCGCCTTGGGAATGGTAAGCCAAGGCGATGGCGTCCACTATCCAGTGGGCCAACCTCCGCTTAGAGACAGCCTTCCCCTTCTTCTGACCTCCAAAGCAGACCAGGAGCTGCTCAGAGCTTCTGAAGCTCTGGGTGCGGTCCACGTATATGCGAAGCGCTCTTACGGGACACAGCAACGACAAGGCTGGATCTGCCTCCTCCAGGGGCAGCGCTTGCAGGTTCACCACCTGGTCTCGGAAGGGAGTGGTGGGAACCTTGGGCACGTATCCAGGCCGGGGTCTCAGGACAACGTGAGAGTAGGCCGGCCCGAACACAAGGCACTCTTCACTTACCGAAAATGCTTGGAGGTCCCCGACCCTCTTGATGGAAGTGAGCGCGATCAGGAGCGCTGTCTTGAGAGACAGGAACTTCAGCTCAACCGAATCCAGCGGCTCAAAGGGACCCCTCTGAAGTCCCGCCAGGGCAATAGAGAGGTCCCAGGAAGGAATCAGGGGTGTCCTAGGAGGATGTAACCTTCTGGCACCCCTCAGGAACCTAACGATCAGGTCATGCCTCCCCAGGGACCGGCCGTCCACTGCATCGTGATGGGCTGCAATCACCTTCAGGGTGGAGGGTGACAGCCCACGCTCCAGCCTACCTTGCAGGAAAGAAAGCACGACTCTGACCGGGCATCTCCGGGGGTCTTCCCGGTGAGAAGAACACCAATTCGTGAACAGACTCCACTTCAGAGCATAGGCCTGCCTCGTAGAAGGGGCTCTAGCCTGAGTGATAGTGTCTACCACCGCTGGGGGCAGATCACTTAGGTCTGCCGCGTCCCGTCTAGAAGCCACACATGGAGGTTCCAGAGATCTGGGCGCGGGTGCCAAATGGTGCCAAGCCCCTGAGAGAGAAGGTCTCTCCTCAGGGGGATGCGCCAGAGAGGGGCTGTCACGAGGAGCATGAGTTCCGAAAACCAGGTCCGGGTGGGCCAGTAAGGCGCAACCAACAGGACCTGTTCCTCGTCCTCCCTGACCTTGCACAGTGTCTGTGCCAGCAGGCTCACTGGGGGAAACGCATACTTGCGTAAAGCCCGAGGCCAGCTGTGTGCCAGTGCATCTGTGCCCAGGGGGGCCTGGGACAGGGAATAGTACAGCTGGCAGTGGGAGGACTCGTGGGAAGCAAACAGGTCTACCTGGGCTTCCCCGAATCGACTCCAGATCAGCTGGACCGTCTGGGGATGGAGTCGCCATTCCCCGGGGAAAGTGAGCTGTCGTGAGAGCACGTTGGCTGCACGATTGAGCTCCCCCGGGATGTGGACAGCGCGCAGTGACTTGAGCCACGTCTGACTCCAGAGGAGGAGATGACGGGCGAGTTGAGACATGCAACGTGATCGTAAACCGCCTTGTCGGTTGATGTACGAAACAGCCGCAGTGTTGTCCGTGCGGACCAACACGTGCTTGTCCAGCACTAGCGGACGAAACCGTCGCAAAGCTAGATTCACTGCCAGCAACTCCAGGCAGTTGATGTGCCACAGCAGTCGAGGTCCTGTCCAGGACCCTGAAGCTGCCTGCCCGTTGCATGTCGCGCCCCAGCCCGAGTTGGAGGCATCTATTGTGACAACAACGTGCCGGGACACTTGTTCTAAGGGCACGCCGGCCCGTAGAAAAGCAAGGTCCGACCAAGGACTGAATAGGCGGCGACACATCAGTGTGATGGTGACACGATGTGTACTGCGGCGCCATGCCCATCTCGGGACTCAGGAGTGTAACTAGTGCTGAAGTGGTCTCATATGAAGCAACCCGAGCGGCGTGACTGCGGCTGCGGATGCCATATGCCCCAGGAGCCTCTGAAAGTGTTTCAGCGGTACCACTGTCCTGCCTCTGAAGGAACTCAGGCAGTTCAGCACTGAGTGGGCACGCTCGCTGGTGAGACGTGCCGTCATACTCACCGAGTCTAACTCCATACCGAGATAAGAGATTCTCTGCACAGGGGAGCACCTGAAGGTCCCGGTTGACCTGAAGCCCCAACTGACTGAGGTGCCGAAGCACAAAGTCCCTGTGATCGCACAACTCTTCTCGGGACAAGGCCATAATGAGGCAGTCGTCGAGATAGTTGAGGATCCTGATGCCCACTTCCCAAAGTGGGGCAAGGGCGCCCTCCGCGACCTTCGTGAAGACACGGGGGGACAGGGAGAGCCCGAAGGGGAGGACCTTGTACTGCCATGCCTGACCCTCGAAAGCAAAGCGCAGGAACGGTCTGTGACGAGGGAGGATAGAGACATGAAAGTACGCGTCTTTCAGGTCGATCGCTGCAAACCAGTCCTGGGGCTGGACGCATTTGATAATGCATTTCTGCGTCAACATCCTGAAAGGGAGCTTGTGTAGGGCCCGATTCAAGACTCGCAGATCCAGGATAGGTCGAAGGCCACCGCTTTTCTTGGGCACGATGAAGTAAGGGCTGTAAAACCCCGTCCTCATCTCGGCTGGAGGGACCGGCTCGATTGCGTCCTTCGCCAGGAGGACAGCAATCTCCTCGCGCAAGACAGGGGCGTCCTGGACTGCCACCGAAGTCTCGAGCATGCCATTGAACATTGGGGGGTCGCCGGGCGAACTGAATCGCATAGCCGAGTCGAACCGTCCGGATGAGCCAGCGTGACGGGTTGGGCAGCGCAAGCCACGCTCCCAGATACCGTACAAGTGGCACCAAAGGGACAGTCGACATACCCGCAGTGGTGCAGCGAAGGGGAGTCGTGCCGGAAGGCCCAGAAGGTACTGCGTCCTGGGTCATCGCAACCACACTCCCCGTGTTCCCGGAGGAACTGGCCAGAGACGCGTGGAGAGGCATTGCGTCTCCGAACCGTGACCTCTTGGCCGCTGGCGAAAGGGGGCGTCGTGGGTGAGAATGAGGAAGCTGTGCGTCGCTCATTGTCAGCCCACGAGCCCTGCAACTCGGAGGAAGGAGAAATTGCTCTTCCAATGAAAATGTGGGTGCCACTGGCCGTTCGACCAGCGGCGGAACAGAACCAGAAGATTCTCCACCCGGCCCTCCTCCGGGGGAAGGAGTGGCGCTCTCTCCGCCATCTCCTGAAGAGCAGTTCTCCGCATCTCCGAGTTGCCCGTGTCAGGGCCGCTTAGTCGACTTCCTCGAGGACTTTGCAGCCGGGAGTGACACGGGGGGCACCGCTCTCCTGCGCGGGGCTCGACGCGCCGGCCTCGAAGAACTCTCAGCACGGGGCGGAGCTGGTGTGGAGGACGCAGGGGGGCGCCCTCGGCGACGAGCAGGCTGAGGCACTGCCTGCGACGGAATGGTGGCAACCGGAGGATCACGTCGTGGCAAGATGTGCTGTATGGCCTCAGTCTGCTGTTGTTCTGTCAGGAACTACTGGGCACAGCCCCTGACAGCGTCGCCATACAGGACAGCCTGGGACATGGGAGCATCGAGAAAATGCACTTTGTCAATGTCTCTCATACAGACCAGGCTGAACCTGAAACGGCACTACTGGACCACCAGAGTGGACATCGCCTACCCGAGGGACTGCGTTGTGACTTCCGTCACCCAGAAGGGGGAGGTCAGTCGCCATGCGCAGCTCCTGCATCAACCTCGGGTTGGTCCTACCCTCGTGCATTGTTAAAGCCTTGGCTTGTTGGGTTTGCAGGATAGCCATGGCATGCAAAGCAGAGACAGCTTGGCCCGCAGCACTGTAAGCCTTGGTAGCGAGCGCGGCCGACAGCTTACAGGCCTTGGGTGAGGGGTGCGGACTATCCCTCCCAGTGGCGGCGTTTTGCGGACACAAGTGCACCGCAATCGCACTCTCCTGCTGGGGAATGTCAACACACCCCTAGCTGCCTCGCCATCGAGGGTAGTGAGGACGGAGGAACGAAATGAGCTGCTTCCGGCCGTAAAAGGGGCCATCCACGACTACATCACTTCCCCATGCACATCCGGGAAGAAAGGAACCAGAGTAAAACACGGTTGTGAGTCGCGCTCCACACCGAGAACCAATCAAACAGCCATGAGCACTCAGGGCTGGGCGGTGCATTCACCTCCATCCTGATGCTCACAGCTGCCCGGGCAAGCACGGCTGTCAACTCTGGGTCCAATTCGGCAGTGGCGACAACACCCGAGGGGGGCAGCCCCGCCGAATCTTCATCCACAGAGGTCAACAGCCCATCCCCGATGCTGCAATCGACATCTGATCTCCGGCGGCAAACTGAATGACCCGTTGGGACTGCCATAAGACAGCCCAGCAAAATCACCCAGCAGCTGCACAGGACAAACACTGCGGAAGGGGTAAGAGGTCCGTGGGGCGTGGCCCGGCGGAGAAGCTCTCACTGTCACCTTCAAATCTCCCAGAGCACTAGCCGGCGGTCCTCTGCTCGAGACAGAGAAACCAGAACGGGTAGTGACAGAGGGGTCTGCTCCCTTCCCTTTAAGAAAGGGGAGACGCGATCACAGCGTTGCCATGGTCACACACGCAGTGCGTGCATGAACCATCCACGAACGCGCCTTCAGCGTGCTGAATGCCCAGACACGGAAGAGAGCGAACGTGGCCATTGTCAGAGAACAGGAAACGACCGCATCCAGAAGGACGCGGACGAAACGGCGTCTTGAAAAAGACGCGTATCGTCCGCGATTTGCTCTTTTAGGAAATCTGCTCTCTTAGTTGAAGCGCCCAGGGGAATCGCTGAAAGGGACACCGCTGTTTGCGCCGTACCGCCAACCAGAACAGCTTCCCGACACAGCAGATGAATGGCTTTGTGGAGTATAACAGCTTTCATACAACCACTCGGCTCCGAAGCAAAAATCTAATGAGTGGATGCACCTGTCGCCCTATTTATACCCGCTGGCACGGGGAGTGGCTCAGGTGTGTTAATCCACTTGCCAATTTCATTGGCGTTTTCTCTTAAAATCAGAGATGATTGGCCTCCCAAGTGAGACCCCATTTGTCGGTCGACATAACTCGTAGTGACCGACAGATAGGGAACTAAGTTTCCTTTTTTAGATTTTTTTTTTAAATGCATAGAATGCAATGCATACATTAAAAAAAAAATACATTTAATTATTAATAATTGTTTCTCTGTCTGTACTACTTGTACTTTGAACAATGACAATAAAGTTGACAGATGAATTAAGTGCATTTAAGTGCCATTCAGGTGGGTTTTTAAATAAAGCATTTTCTGAGATGCACATTAAACACCAAACATTAATTTATCTTTTAATTATTGAAAATTATTTTTTTAAGAGCAGTTCTGTAGATGTTGTTCATGCGTTCACATTCTTATTTAGTTAGACATAAGATGCGAGACTGAAATCACCACGAGCGTCACGCGCGCTTCAGTGCGTCTTCAAGGAAGGCGCACTTCTGCTCCTTTCATTAACAGAGACCAGTGGTGTCAAAAGTACTGGCATTCATTACTCAAGTAGAAGTATAGATACTAGGGTTTAAAAAGACTTTTGTAGAAGTTGAAGTATCAACTCAAGCTTTTTACTCAAGTAAAAGTGTAAAAGTACTGGTTTAAAAAACTACTTAAAGTATAAAAGTAAAAGTAATGTAAGGGGAAAAAATGCCATTAAGAACAAAAGCTTAGGCCGCACCACAGGGGCCTATTGTGTACTACCCCACCGCCTCAAAAAACATTTTTCTAAAGGCCATAGGCCATAATGACTATAATGTTCATGTTGAAAAATTTGGGATGCACTAGGCTTCCTGTTTCAGCCGCATATATAAAAACACAAAAATGGTGTGCACATCCCAAACATCCAATTAGGACACAGGTGCAAGACAACTAAATGATATAGACAAATAAAGAAGTGAAGTCTGAACACTGAAAACTACTGCTCCAGAGGAATTTAATTAAACAACGTTTCGACCTTCAGGTCTTCCTCAGCCGCATATATGCCCATTTAAAATGAACGCAGTTTAGTACAATGCAAATACATTAAAGGACTAGAGATATGATGACTAGTTGCCAATAAGTATTGTTATAGTGCAAAAAGTCAAACTTCAGAGGCTTGTCATCAATAACTTTTAATGGAATGTTTATGTACATCCATGATTAGCTGCAGGAATCTGCGAGGGCAATGGACAAGAACATTGGTGCAGGCTTAGTAACAATTACACTTGTATGGTTGTCTATTTACAGTAAACATTATAGTGCTGTCAAAAAAAAAAAAATAATCCTGATACTTTCTTGATTGATAGCTTCTTGTATTTGGTACATACGTCTGCTATGTCCAGTGTTCGGGGGGTAACGAGTTACAAAGTTGGTATAGCCTACTTATCACAACATTGTCAATCGCATCGTCAATCGAAAACGCTAATTTATTAAAACATCTCGCTACCGAACTACCTACAGTAGCTTAATTTGTGGAGGACGAAGAAAAAGCACTCATTTGGTAAATGAGCCAGTGAGAAATAATAACTTTTAAATAGGGTCCAGTGCCTTTTCAATACTTTTAAAATGGTACCGGCTCCTAAACGGTGCCTGAACCGATACTTTAAAAAAAAGAAACACAAAAAAACTATGGATAACTTTAAAGAACATTACAAATATTTAAAATAAATCCATAGCTTGTTGTGCAAGTTGTGCTTCCCTTAATCTAAGGCTAATAAATGTATTTCACAATCTGGGTCATTATTTAATACAAAAGCACACATAATGTTTCTACTGTATCTCTGTCACTCACTCTGATATAAAAGTTAACATGAGTGCTGTCTGTCACTGTTTTAAATCAGTTCTGTGAATTACTGTATGGTCATTCTTTATAAAGTAGCAACAATGTCGTTTTTAAAATACAGTACTGTGCAAAAGTCTTATGGAAAAATTAGTATTTTCTCCCCAAAAAGGGTTTTAAGCCAGTTATTTATATCTTTTGCTGTAGTGTGTCAGTAGGAAATATCAGTTGGTCATTAATTTTAGTAATAATCTAGTGCGATTTTGAATGCACAAGCAGTCTGACAACGGGAAAATTAATGTTTGGAAATGTAAACTGATATTTTATACTGACATACTACAGCAAAATATATAAATAACTGTCCGAACACCATTCTTTTAAGTGAAAATACTAAAGTGTCTAAGACTTTTGCACAGTAGTGTATGTATAAAGTACGTATGATTAAATTAAGTATATTTAAGTAAGTGTAATTAAAGGGACAATAAGTAACTTTTTAGGTATTTTATTATCTAAAATCAATATTTTTATTCATAAATATGCCCTCAATGGTGTACAAATACCTATGCCAATGTTTAAACTAATCATTGTAAATGAAGAATTTATTATCTTTATATACATGGGACGGGTAGGTCGACGGAGGCTTCCATGTAGTTCCGCCATCTTGCAAAACTATAATAGCAGAGAGGGACAAAAAGTACTAAGCCAACGCGTTTCCACAGCGCGTTTTCGGTCAGAGCCAGAAACGCAGGTGCAGAGCAGTGAGAGGCGCTTGAAACTGCACCGGCAAGTTTAAAAATCTGGATTGCATTCTTATTATGGACCATACATATGCCGCGCCACAGGAGAAGAAAACATAGTTGCCAAAACAGTCAAAAATAGAACGTAAAAGGAAACGTGACTGTAGATTACAGAAAACAAGAGTTAATGTCGGGGAAGCTTTTTCTAGGTGGAAAGAGCTAATGCTTGATAAAGATTTCAAAAGAGACGCTGAAGTGGCCAGTTTTCTTCTCGACAGGTAAGTGTTACAATCTATATTATAATATTTTTTTTTATATCTAACAATGCATATAATTCAGAAAATATAACCAATAAAGAAGACATAACTACTAATTACAATATTTCATGTTTTCCACTGTCAGTAATTCATACTGTAACATTCGTTTGTTAGTTGTCATGTCAGTTTGTTTGAAATAACACACCTGTTCACCTGAAGGAAAACTCGACGAAGTGCTATTAGAAGAAATCCTGTCAAAGCTTTTTGGTACATATCGCCTACCGTAGATGCAACGAGCATTTGAAAAAGCGAGGCGCTGGAGAGCAAAATTAGTTTGAATGCAAAATACAATTTCACCACTAGATGGGAGTAATTCCTACTCACTGTCCCTTTAAAGTATGTGTTCGTTCATATGTGTTAAGGGCTAGATTTTCGCTGGAGGAAACGGCTGTGGTGTGATGAGCGAAAACTTTACAGATGAGAAACCGACTGCTACCTCGTGACTTTTTGTAAACTGTATTTATGACAAAGAACTGCACAGATATGGATATTCTAACAATCTATCGATAAACACATACCTTGTGTCCTCTGTTTGTTTAAGTGCGCATGCGCTGCTCCGTTCGCGGTCTGCGCCTCTGCGGATTGAAGAGCGCGCTCAAAGACGTGAGGAGACCGGTCGGACGCTGGTTTCATGTGAAATTTAAGCGGACTGACTCTGAGGCGATCGGATACCGGTTCCATACCCAACCCTACTTTTAAGAAATATATATTTTGATAAACGAACCCAAAACTGTCTATGTCCTGGCTGGACTGTGATGTGATTTGTGTCACGTGCAGGTGCGATGGATCGCGTAAAGACCAATAGGGTGTCGGAATGGTATATGTTTATACTTCTCATCCAACCACAATCAAATTCACTCCATCCGGATGGCGCGATTTATCTGGATAGGTTTTTTTTTTTTTTGAATGATGACAAGCCGGAATGAAAACAAGCCGAAATGAAATAGCAGTAACGAAGCTATTTTTAAAATGTAAGGATTAGAAAGTACAGATACTTGCCTGAAAATGTAAGGAGTAGAAGTAAAAAGTCGGATGAAAAATAATCACTCAAGTAAAGTATAGATACCCCAAATTTCTACTTAAGTACAGTAACGAAGTATTTGTACTTCGTTACTTGACACCTCTGACAGAGACACGCAGAACATGCAGGATTCATATTTAAACAGACTGTTCCTGCTTAATATTTACAGATATTAGTCCGTATCGTGGTTTGATGTAAGCGCAATGACCTATCTTTAATTCATTCATTCAAAGTTTGGCAAATTACGTGTCATTCTGCGTTAAACTGTAAATTCCGTTTTTATGACTGGATTCCGCGATTCTTGCAATCGAAACACGCCACGACGTTCTCTTTATGTTTGCCTGAGCCCTCAAATCAAAACACTGCTGACTCCTTGCAGTCTGCGATTTCTGATCTGCGTTTTCCTTATCCCGTAAAAAAAAAAAAAAAAACATATTAAAGTAACCATATTCCTTCCGTTCGAAAAAAAAAAAGCAGAGAACACTTGACTTGGTTGGCCTGCTGCTGTCAGCGACAACTGAGAGGGGCCCCCTTGAGGGGGATCCCGATAACAGTGTCATTACATGTTACTGCATTGACGATCAAAGGGGCGCTCACACAGTGTCGTTGCATTTTATTCTTAACCAGTCGTTGTCTTGGGGCCCCAGGTCAGCTCGGGGCCCCAAGCAATTGCTTGGTTTGCCTGCCTTGTTGCGACGGGCCTGGTCGGATTAACCCTTTAACTGCCGTATCCCTTAAAACTTGATTGCCAGAGGGTTACTGTAAATGCTTATGCCCGCTGGGCACAGTTTTCCCGATGCCACCGGGGTGGCGTTGCACTGACGGCTTGAGCCCGCCATCGCTGCTTGCAGCTATATTTAGGGCTCAAGCCCAAAGGGCGAGAGGCCTATTGTTTTCCTTAGGATTATTTTTTATTATTAGGGCTCAAGCCTGGAGGGCGAGAGCCCTATTGTTTTCCTAAGGATTATTTGTTATTATTTATTATTATTATTATTATTATTATTATTATTATTATTATTATTATTATTATTATTATTATTATTATTATTATTATTTATTATTATTATTTTTCTTCAAGGTTTCGGGGGCTTTTGGGGCCCTTAACATGCTTAAAAAGTCTTGAAAATTGGCACACACATTGGAACCTGCGGCCATTAGGGCCGGGCAGAGACTGATACACGGGCGTGGCACAGGGGCTCTACAGCGCCCCCTGTAATATGGAGGGCCATATATCATACATACTTGCACATAGACATACAAAACTCGGTACACATATAGAACTCATCAATACAAACAACTTTCGTATTGCATATCATAGGCTCCGCCCAACAGGAAGTTGGCTATTTGGGGTTTATTATTCATATTTGTCGTCAAAGTTGTGGGGGCTTTTGGGGTCCTTAACATACTCAAAAACTCTTGAAAGTTTGCGCACACTTTGGAATCTGTGGGCTTAAGGAGCCTGCAGAGGCTGGGACCCGGGCGTGGCACAGGGGCTCTATGGCGCCCCCTGGAACACAGTCATAAATGTTGATGTGTAGCTCACACATACTTGCACGTATTAATATGAAACTCAGTACACATATAGATCTCATTGTGCCAAAAAACGTGCGTATTGCATGTCATAGGCTCCCCCCAACAGGAAGTCAGCTATTTAGAGTTATGTAAAAAGCGCATGCTCTGGAATTTGATATACTTGTCATAGGTTTTTTACTCGATTGCCACCAAACTCGGTCAACATGATCTCAAGACATTGGGGATGAAAAATTGCCAGGGGATTTTTGATATCTCGAACGGTTTGCTCGTGGCGAGGCGTTGAAATTATGGCGAGAATTGAGAAACAGGAAGTGTCTAATACCATCCACATACATTTCCTGATTATAATCAAACTTCATCAGATTATTCGTTGTATAATGTCGATTGCATATATGTGACTATTAGGAGTCAAAGTTATAGCGCCACCAACTGGCAGCAGGAAGTGTGTCATTTTCAAAATGCTTTGAATTCACCATCTTATTTTTACTCGATTTGCTTCAAACTTCATCAGAATAATGTTAAAACACAGCCGATATAAATCTGCTGGGGGGATATTGATATCTAAAAATATTGTTGCCGTGGCAACATGTTAAACTGGAATACTTCTCAGGTGATTTTGAGGCATATAACATGCTTAGAATTTCATCAAACTCAGAACACATATCAGTATTTATGATAACTAGACACTGGCAAAAGTTCATAAGAGGGCGTGGAAGAGGCACTCTATAGCGCCACCTTTTGTCAAAAGTGGGGGGGTTAGTTTTAGCTACAGACACCAAACTCGGTACAAAAATTGTTCTTATCAAGACGGACAACTTTCTAATTCACAGTCATCAGCTACGATCAACAGGAAGTCAGCTATTTTGATTTGAATGTGGATTTCTTTTTACATTTAGCTGTGAATTAATGCATACTGCTCAGAGGAGAGTAACACTATACACACCAAACTTTGTCTACATGATGCCAAAACATTTTAAACAACTTAAATTGCCAATGGATTTTGGATAGCTTGAACGGTTTTGTCGTGGTGATTTTTTTTAAATGACAGTAAAAATTGAATTATTAATTGTCCTGCATTTTTAAATTCCAAACACTTCAAAACCTTTTTTCATACAGAAAAAAAAGTCATTCTGAGTAAATATGGATAGTTTCACGACTTTACAACACTGTATGGATAACAGAAAATTAAAAAAACTGTCAGACATCTCATCTCACTCTGTCCCTCTGTTTGAGTATATGTGCTTCAGACTTCCGTTGTCTGAGAGAAATTGCGCCCCTACAGGTGCAATTACCGGACTTTTACTTTCACTTTTAAATCGGTTAAAAATACAAATAAATACTTAGATTTAATTCACACTGACAAGCTAAACCAACATATCTGATTATTACCGGTTTAGGGCTCATGGATAAATTATCTCTGGCCAGAGATACGTGAGAAATAGGAGAGATGAATCACCGCTGTGATCACGAGCGTCTGGAGTAAAGAGCTCAGAATAACGAATTTATTCCTGTTTTAAAGCTTTTAAAAATAAATTATTACAGCGATATCACACAATCAACCAATTAGAACACACCAAGAGCTAAATTCAGATGTTTTTGAACTGTTTGTGTGAAAATGAAATATTTGTGGCTGCCTATCTGAAATCACCACCTCCAATCAGTGCGTACAGTGTCGAGCTCAAAACAAACGAATTTATTCTTGTTTAAGAGCTTTTTTAAATAAAATATTACCACAAATGCACACAATAAACCCATTGTAACACAACAAGAGCTAAATGCAGGTGTTTGTGACCCGTTTAAGTGTGAAAGACTATTTGAAAGCGCGACTGGCAGAATAACATGTATCTCTCGAGCTGCAGGATTCTGGCTTTCGTCGTACGAACGAACACATCACGGACAAGATTATTTCAAAATACATAATAGCTTGGCGAATATAAACGAAAACAGCCACGTGAACATAAACTGTTGAGAAATAAATCTGAAGTGGATCTACTGGATTTTAATATTAAGTGACCGCATATACCAGCTGCTTCTGTCTTCAATTTTGATCTATATAAAAAATGAAACTCATTCATCTTGGCTGCTTTTTTTAATGTGTGTACGTATTTATTTATTTATTTATTTATTTATTTATTTATTATTTTGCTCTAACAAGAATTAATCTATATTTAATTAAATCAATTACATTTTATTTTACATTTGATTTGTCCATTTCTGCATCTAAACGCCTAAAAACCTAAAACATGCTCTATTATGCTATTGTTAGCAATTTCTTTATCGTCCAATTTATCTGGTGTACACTTTTATTTTCATAATAAACTTGTTTGTTAGATTATACACAGTTACAGTGGTCTATAATAAATATTAACAGGTTTTATTCAAGCTGTTTAGAATGAATGCAGTAGGCTAATTTTTTTAAATGTAAATCCAAAAAAAAAAAAAAAAAAAAAAAAAGTTTAAATAAATAAAAAACATTGGAAAAGAATAACTGTTGTACTTTTTTATACATTTTGTATAATTTTATAGTTTATGCATTATAGTTATAAAAACAAATAAATTTAGCCACTCACATAGAAATCTTAGGCCTTATCCTTTTTTGACAGTTTTAGGGATTTTTAAAAATCCTAACAAACCTTATTTGTGCTGCAAATAATAATTTCAAATTAATTTGATACTGACCTCTGACATCCTGTGACATGATATTTATTTGAATTTACATAATCTCATGGATGTAACAGTAAATCTGTTCAGCTCACAGATCAAGACTAAGCTGTAATGCAAGCAGAACTTTCACAAATGCTTGTAGGTCAATAAAATCATTACAAAACATTTACAAATCATTTAAGGGATTTGATAACACTGTAAAATAATGTCTAATTTGTTAATATTAGCAAATGCATTGATAACACTTTATAATAACTGCACTCATTAGTAAATAGTCAGTTCATTCTTTATAAAAGCCTTGTCCCAATATTAATAGTCAGTAGTAAGCAGTTTATAAATACAGCTATAAATAGCTTGTTCTTGGTTTATAAGCACATTTATTAAAAAGGAGAGTAAAGGGTCAGTTATCTCCCTATGAAAAATAAATAAAATAAAAATAAACAAACAACAACACAGATTGATACAGAACTCAGAAATGTTATTGTGGATTTATGATAAACTCAGCCTGTAAATGAATTAATTCTCCTCCAAGAAGACACAAGTAGTTCACACCAAACTGTTTTAACATGAAGCCATATACTGAAGATGTTAAATTTCGAATGGGTTTAGGATACCTTAAATGGTGTGGCCATAGCGATTTATTAAAGTAACATAAAAAAATACAATAGTTATTTTACTATATCTTTAAAATGTTTAATTCCAACTATTCATAATTTTTTATATACGTAGAAGTCATCATTTGAAGGAAGCACAGTAAGTTTCATAGCTTTATCATTTTCAAGAGCCAGCATAAAATTAAAACTATCATAACTTATAAATCAAGCTGGCAATTCTTAGTACCAATAACGGCCACCAGATGGAGCTATAGGATTACTTTTAAATAATTATTGTAGAAACAAGTATGATTTAAATCATTTATAGAAATCTTTCAAAGAAAAATAATATGAATTTTATGTATTTTACTGATAAAATGACCCTCACTTAATTAGAAAAAACAAGCTGAAGTATTGTGAACCGTATATTAAGAATAATTCTTTATAGGCTTTATGGACAGATACGTTTTCAGAGACTCTTGAAGGATCAGCACCACATCCTCTTTTACCACTGTTTAAAGAATTTATCTTACAGAAGAGGTGCGAATGAATTTTGGATAGCTTGAATGGTTTTGTCGTGGTGATTTTTTTTTTAAATAACAGTAAAAAAGTAACCAGTAAATGTATTTTATTTTTTTAAAGTGCAGCTTATAAACACTTCAAAAAAATGTA
>NW_020525537.1:0-30476 GCF_003368295.1 Carassius auratus | reverse complement strand
CTTATCTACTATGTACTGCGATAATTGGGCAGACATTATTTCAGTGGTAGACCTCTATTTTTTCTTCGCTAACTTGAGCAACTGGGAATACATGCTAATGGTTCAACAGAGCCTCTGGCTCATACTTCAGCATTCAGCCTCCTGAATGTATGTTTGCTAAATGGCCTCAATTAGGAGTCTGGCAGGAAGACCTCCCTCTCTCCATATAAAGCACATGTTGTCCATCTCGCTCAAACCATCGGTTTATGCCCTTCATTCTTTTCAATGAAAAAGTGTGTCTGTCAGCCGTTCGGCGGGGGGGAGAAAACCCTCAACGAAAAAAAACAATTTGGAAATAATGATTTTGGGAGAGCATTGCTTACATATTAACGAGGCTGCGATTATCGTAATAGAAATAGCATCAAATATTTATCAGATTTTAATTACACTGCACTTAGTTTTAATTTGAGCCTAATTAATAATAACCCACAGCCATCTACATTAAACCACTGGAGCTTGTAAACCAGCACGGTGCAGAAAAAAAAGGCAATGGGAGAATGTCACAGCTGCCCATTTTTTTTACAAATACATATGTTTGTGCATGATTGATAGGCTAGATTTAAACATAAGCCAGCAATGATATGACTGCGATCATATACGCGCGGTGAATAATGCAATGCCAACAGCTATAGTCTGGTCTCACCTCACAGTGGAAGTGATGCCAGTTTGTGGCATGGAGCTGCCCATGCAGTCGGACTTGTTGGCTAGTCAGCCTTAATGCCAAACATGTCAAGTGGGAAGCCGTCAGCCATCATGCAGACAGCTGGATAAACACTGCCAGACTGACCCTCTGAGAAGAGCTCCGCTATGGACACTTTGTTGCAGAGAAGTGTCCAAACAAACACAAAAATACAAGTGCATAAACTGAAAATAAACTTTCTGGCCAGCCGCGGCCTGAATACCATTAGACATAATAAACCGGTGGGAGACAGTATCAAAATGGCGTCATGTCAGTGACACCGACATGTATCTTGGTGCTCATTATTATCCTTGAACAGCACCAATTTACATCTAATGCAATGACTAATTCAGATCCAGTGTTGTCAAGAGGCATAGGAATGCCCTGGCAGAGATGACAGTGTTCCTGTCAGGAGGTGCAGGATGGAGGATTCCTTGGGGCAATGATTTAATGCCCATGTCAAGTATTGCTGTCAGGCTTTCTTAGCCGACCATTAGGATTCAGTATACGGTGCAATGGACTTGGGCCCTGGCTAGTTGAGATTCATACTTGCATGGAAAGAACGCCCTATTCTGAAGTTATTACCCTTTGGCTGTAAACTAGCATTAAGGCTGGTAAAAAAGGGTAAAAAGAAACACAATTGTGTGACCTAGCAGGGCAACAAGCAAACCATGAGCAGTTCATCATCATGCCTCTTACCATGTTTGTACTTCCCAATTTCCAAACGATGTTTATGCAGTGTTTACATCCTGCTTAGTTACGTCGCAACAACAACCGAATTTGCATAAGCCTTTTGTGACTAGACTTAACTCGTTCCATGATATCTAATGATAGATTCTCTCAAAGAGTGAGGGAAAGAAAAAAAAAGACAGATATTGCTATGAGAAAATGAGAGTTACAGTAGGAGAGCCTGGAGTTTGTTACTCTAGTGAAAATGTCTCACTTACTTTTTAATTCATTTTAAGCACTTACCTTAAAGTTTTGATTACAAAAAGCTGTCAATTATATCCATTGTTAAAGCCTAAGGGGGGAAAAAAAGAAGAGCAATTCATGACAACATAAAAAATGAACAGTGTTACATACAAAAATATCAATCCATTGTTTCAGCCAACAAATTATTGTATTTCACATTACAAAAATAAAAACGCTGGAAATATTCTAAAACTGCAATCTATTACATAGTAGAAGTAGAAATTAGAGTTAAGGGAGGCAGGGCTAGCTGTCACACTTCTTACTGCAGTGAAATTCCTTATTAATTTACAAAAGTTTAATTCACGCACATTCTTTAAAGTCTTGATTACAAACAGCTGTTGAATATACCCACTGTTAAAGCCTAAGAGCCCATGTTAATCGATATTGCGGCATGTTATCACAATGGAACCTGCCATTAAATGGCATTAATGTTTTAATTATTAAAAAAATTCCTAAATGCTTGCTTATTATGTTCACTTGTTATAGCTACAGCAAAGACACGACAAAGTTATAATTTTAGCTTAAAGTCTTTAAATGACATTTTTATTTTAATTAAGTGTTTGATACCAACACACAAAACCACTGCTAAAGAAACATAGAGTTGCATAATCTGACTTTTAAAACGTTATACTTAATGAAATATTGCCCTGTTGACAACTAGCCCCGGTCTCCTCTATTCTAAATATCCTGTGTATCCTCAGGAAAGAGACATATCCAACATAGACATGTATTTGACAGCTCCAAACATTATAATTGCCTGCAGTGCAAAAGTACTCAGTGACTCCATACACACCTGTAATCTATTCAAGACACAGTCCATATGGACATTCCTGTAAAATGACAACTTGTTCTTGCAGCGGACAGAAGACAGACTCGAACATGTGGTAGAAGCTAATGTAGAGGTACTGTACGGCTTGACACATACCCTTCTCCAGAACTGCAAGTGGGCCAGGTTGATCTGGAATGGCCATCAGCGAGCCGAGCCTGTGGCTTACCGGAGCTCCCTCTTTCCTTCATTAACCTACGAGCCCCGTCTGGTTCCCTCCGGAGTCTTCGCCAAGGGTGTGAAGCCTTCTCATGCGGGCCTATGATGAATGACTTCTGCTGGTGCTGCTTAATGAGTTTGTGGAACGTGTGCTTTGTTATGTTTTCATGTGGTTTCACTAACTCCACAGCATTCCTGGGAATTTGCAGGACGTGGGCCTGTTTAACCGTATTGTTTTATCAGCACCAAGTCCACCAATTACCTCTCTTATAGTGGCACAAGTTTTGTGTTGTGCACGTGCAATACATAGCCAAATAAATCCAAAGGGACACCCCATGATCTTGCCCACCTTACTAGGTCCCCTTACAGACCTCATTATAACTTTGCTACATAAACACTGAAGCTTTGCATGGGAAGATTTGTGCCACCTGTTATGCATTGCTGAAAAAAAATATGGCACATAGAGGAACTTGTACAACCTGTGGAAAATTCTGGAATATACGTCCCACAGAGTGTTGTAAAAAGTAATTAGGGCTGAGTCAATATTTGACAATTCGACAAGAATACAAATTCCATTGTAATCACATATGCCGTAGAAGTTTTGCAAGGTCACTACTCATAGGGTCAGTTCTTGGTGTATGAGCCCATCCATGGACATTTAATAATGCAAAATACCTTGACACAGTAGGGCATGAATTCTCAAATAAAACTAAAAATTCTGCACAAAGCAACCTGACTGTTTTTCTTCCTTGAAGTCGTAATGAACATTAATTGCCAGTGGAATGTGGTGTGCATGTTTAGCTTGATATTTTCTCTACCCATATGAACTGGAGCTGAACGCAGCTGATTAGCACATTTGCAACGCTTGGGCTGCAAAAGAAAGGACACATTCAATTTACTGCACCACATGGACACAGGAAACCAATTAGGGCCAGAGAATGATAAATGGCCATTTTATAAGCAGTTTGCTTGATTTTCCTATTAAATAAGAACCTGTACATTTTCCACTTCAGACCTAGCAGCAACAAGGGATTCACTTAAAGCTAACACAAGGACCTCGCACAGACCCTGCACAGAGGAAAATGACTTTTACAGCTTTAAAAAGCCAATCCTGACAGGCTCTAATATCTTTTTGTGGTTATTCTGAACTTTCAAACATAGGCACTCCAAAATAGGCAATTTGAACTACACACACATTCATGACGGGGACAGGGTATTTAAAGGGGTCATCAGATGCTAAATTTACTCTTAAATGTTGTTTGAACATAAATGTGTGTTAGCAATGTTTGTACATATACACCCTAAAATGATAAAAATCCACAGAGTGTTTTTTTTTTTTTTTTAATCCCTATAAATATCCCTTTCTCAAATCAAGCTGTTCTCGGCTTCTTGGTGGGTTGGGGGATTGTTGGGTTTGAGGGGAGTTAGCGTAGCCCCCAAATTAATACAATGACCATATACCAAATATAAAAATTCAAAATATGTCTTTTCCATACCTAAATTATATATTTTACAGTCACTTTATGCAGATTGGTCATAAACACTAAAAGGCTTCCTACCAGTGGCTGTTTTTCACAATACTTAACATCTACCATAGTTTTATCATAGGTAGAATGCAAAATGTTTCATTACAAGCATTTCAGTCAAATCTAATTTATGCAATATTTCAAACTTTTAACCCAGGGGAGAAAATCATCCCAATTCCATGCAAAAAAAAAAATATGGATTTGGCAACCCCGCATTCAACAAAAGATCTGCATCCAAAGTGCTTTAAATAATCTGCATATTGATAGCGGCTCCCTTATGCGCGGAAATTATATTCAATGTAGCGGTGTCCAGTATCCGCTGAGAGGCTGAGTAGTGGAATGAATCCATGACGCACTTACAGGAAGGTTTTATTTTACAATGATGGAAGTAACAACAAAGATAAATGATGACGGTAAAGTATAAAACGGAAAATTAACAATGAAATTAGACAAACGCAACATAAGATCAAAAGAAATTAAGCGCTCTAGCTACTCACCCCCTTCCTCCCTGCCACATCAAAAACTAACAAGTAAATATAAACCTACAAAACAGGAAATAAAAAATAAAAGACATCAAACCTTTCCCACACCTACATTCAATATTAGAATGTTTGTGGAAACGGGCGTTAATAGTAAGGAATTTAGCAGGATCAAGAAAACAGTTTAATACAAAAATGCACACAATGAATGGCGAGTGTAGAAAGCAAAAGCCGTATTCCAAACATTTTGGGTGATTTAGAAATTCCGACCGGACGCATTTTTTAAGGTCCAAAAAGAGGACACGTCTGGGGAAAAGAGGACGTACAGTGTGGTCACCCTATGCTAGTTAGCAAGTTCCATGGCTAAATTTGGCTAATCTGTACAGTCTCATGAGAACAGCTCATCACCCCATGGAAGAGAGGGGCGGGGTGAGCAGAGCCAATTAGCATTTAAAGGGACACACATTAAAATGGCTTGCTTTTTGCAGAGCTGTTTTTGACAAGGTAAAAAGGTTATTTTTTACACTACCATTAAGACATTTTAACCAAAGTATGTTATAGACTTTACATTAAGACTCATAATCATATCATATCAAATTGTGGGAAATGGGCATCCGATGACCCCTTTAAGGAATACAGGGAAAATAAAAGTATAATAAATATATACAATAAAAAATATATATTTTTAAGCACAATATGGTACTAGAATACATGTAATCACAAAACCTGGTGATATTCGCAATTGCACAATAGTATGTGATATTGCTTTCATACAACAGGTTCAATAATAAGCAACAAGTTTATATTGAGTAACTTTATTGGAAGTACAATGTAAAATCATGCATGTACAATGAACAAACAAATATAGTTGTATCAAATAATTGATTTAAAGGTAAGTAGTTAGTGAAACTTAGCCGAGTGGGTTCACGTGGGTGTAAGGGTGTGCAAAATTCTTGGACATTTTATTTGATCAGTTAGGATATTGTTCATGTCTTTTGACCCCTCCTACAGTGTATATCTATTTATTTTAAAGTTCACAATTTATTTATTTATTTTATTTTATTTTATTTTTAGAATTGTACTCCAATGTGCCAGCCTATGCAAACATCTACCAGTTTTCTATGCAGTTGCATAGGAAGGAGAGCCTGGCACTTAGATTGAACTCGGCATGGTATCAACATGCCAATACAGTTCCTCTCCCGTCATGCCATGCTGTCAGGAAATTCGCCGTCTCTAGCTACCGCTGTTATCCCTGCTCCCTTTCTCTGGTGTGGGAATGAGGAGGAGACAGGAGACAGGGAGAGCACAGGAGATGACAGCCACATAAAACACAATCTCCATTTTTGACAATGGGGACATTTCTGAACTGCAGAGAAAATGGCGAAGAATTTTAACACTTTCATCTCGTTATAATTATTTCCAAGAACAGACATGAAAAGGAGAATCCACATTTTTTCTTTTTGTTTATAAATGGTGGAACACAGATACACTGTTGACAGTTCATATGTGTTTGTTTATTTATTTATTTTTTGGGGGCTTTGTTTGGGCTAATGATTTGCCATTTTCTTAAATAGGGAATTATTACAATTGTTATCTTTATTATTATTTTAAATTAGACAAACTGTATTAAAAAAAGAAAAAATAATAGTGACTGGGCAAGGATTCAAATTGCAATGAAGTAAAAAAACTCAAAAGTAATCTTTTTTCATTTCAACCCTTCAATCCAAGTAGTCTAAATCCATAAGGGTTATTATAGATAACAAAAATTAAAAGCATGAAAAAAAGTTAACAGATTATAATACAAAAACATTTGATTTAAAAAATGTTTTAATTAAGTTTAATGTGCTAAAATATTTACTAAAAACTAAAACTGAAATGAAATTAATAAAATATAGTCAAAATAAATTATTAATAACAATAAAATATATTTTAATATCTTATAATATATTTTAATAATATAATAAAATATAATTTATTTTATTTTATTAATTATATTAAATAATTCATTGACTCATTAAAAATAATTAAATTAAAATGAAATCAGAAAAAAAAATCATTTGAAATTTGAATGTAAACTATAATGCTGTCTCAGTTATATTAAAATAACATTGGACTGAATGAACAAATTAATGAATTAAAAATAAGGGTTTTGGTAAAAAAACAAAATTGGAGTATGATCACATTCAAACACAAAAAATATGGGTATTATTATGTAAGACCTGTAAGAAAGTCACCATTTAATAAATAAATGAATAATTCAATATTTAAGAGAAGTTTTGTAAAACACAAATAAAATAAGTCTCACTTTGGAGTGGTATTAAATAAATATATATCACATTCAGCCAATAATATGGGTATTCTGTAAGAGCTGCAAAGTTATCAGCACTATTTTCATTGGTCCATGAGTTTCCAGTATTCAATCAGCACCATTTTTTGTGTTCACTCTCCTTCACACGGTCTGTACAACTTACTGACCAATCTCTGAATCCCAGCACTGACTGTTATGTGTCATGCTGTGCAGACCCAAAGCCTGATCAACAAATGGAGAGCGAATACAAAGCCAACACCAATCAATACTTCCCTTTGTGAAGGACTGGAACGTTCTATGTATCCATCAGTCTGAAGTAAGCCAATAACTCAGCCCTCTCCAAGCCTCAGTGGATCGTGGTCTGACAGTGAAATATGACATAATACCGTATCTGTGAATCTGATGTTAATTCAGCGTAGGTCCAGCTGTACAATTCCATTTTATATTGTCAGACTGCTAAGTTTAACAGTGTATGCTCATATACACAAACAATTTTACATGAATACCACAGACGGCTAGGTCTGACATGCCACCGAGATTCCCTCTAGGGATATAATTATAGAAATAAATACAGTGGAGGCTGTAGCTGTTAATAACCGTGTGATTGTTGACAGTCAATAGTATAGTTTAACATGCATGGTGAGGGGCTGTGGTGTAGCCTTTCAGATGCAACTCTATGTGCGAGGCTCCAGGCTAGTCAAAGAATTGCACTAATGCCCCTGCCCCTGGTTTTTCTGCACTCCCATAGACAATGACCTTGTCTATATAATGAGTTGCATTTCAAAATAGCAACTGACTCTGACCTTGTAGGATAATGAACAAGTATATACAAAGTCTGTGAATCTCTGTTTGCCCAGATCTGAAAGACCATTTAGTTTACAGTTAATTTATATAGATACACACACACACACACACTTTTGTTCAAAAGTGCGTAATCACTAAGACATCTAATGCATTTTTTTTTTTTAAAGAAGTCTCTTAATGCTCATCAGGTCTGCATTTATTTGATCAGAAAAACAGCATTATTTTGAAATATTATTACAATTTAAAATAATGGTTTTCTATTTTTAATATACTTTAAAACATAATTTATTTCCATGATGCAAAGCAGAATTTTTCTTTAGGATTCTTTTAATAGATAAAATGTCTAAAATAACAGTATTTATTTAAAATAGAAAGTTTTTAAACAATATATGTCTTTTTTTATCAGTCAAACACATTGTTGCAACACATCCTTGCTGAATACTTTAACTGTCACTCACATTTTTGAACATAGACTTTATAGTGCACGATCCAAACTTACATTTCTATAATTCATGAATGAAAACATTTTTTAACATGATAAAGATGTACCATTTACATGGTAATGCAATGTCTGATTTTAAAATGGGTTTTAAAGGATGAATTTTGAGATTTTTAGTTTTCAGCTGATATAAATTTTTTTTTTAACAAAGGTCAGAACTCCTGTTATAATGTAAATTTTTGAGGGTGCAATCTTGTCATAAATTAATATATAATCTACTTTTTCTGCATAATTTATAACAAAAAATAACAGTGAAATATATATTTGGGAGTCTTAGACCTTTCCAACGATATATAGTTTGTCAAGATAAGATTAGATTTAATTGTAATATAGTGAAGTAAATGTAGGCGTCCCATATACGGGACGGGTGACAGTTAAAGGTTCTTGTATATAATGTTCAGTCATTAAAGATATGTACAACTGCACAAATAAGCATTGGATTTGTAGGAAAGTTAAAAAAAAGTGTGATCAAGGACAGCTTTGCGATGTGTTCAACTCAAGTCAATCACAGATGAAGACAGGAGATAGTCGTTAGGGGACTGCAGCTAATCTAAGATCCTTAATGGTCTTCAACTTTGAATGGACTTCTGGGTTCAATTATGACATCAATATTGCATGTCTCAGAACTACTAGATGAGACCCTTACAACCCTCCCAAAAAAATCAGCCATATGAGCTTTGAGGTCGTACATCAGTCGCATATGTCAGAGGGCTTTGTATTAGATGAGATTAGACCTGCCAGCTCTGGCCCCCTTCGTTATAGTGGTCCCATACAGAAGGGCCGATTGATCAGTTTGTTTAAGAGAATGTAAATAATGAATTCCCTGGGATTAATTGTGGCCTGGTCGGTAATTGCTGGAGATCACAGTCCCCAATTCCGAACTTCAAACTGCAAGTGTGAGGCGTTATGATGATTTTGACGAAAAGAAAAGGAATTGGGAAATGTAAAGAGGCAGGTAGGCAAGGAGAAAGGAGAACGGGGGGGAAAAGAAAAAGCGCAACTAATGAGGTACAAAGACCTAACGAGTTTGGTGGGGAAAATCAAGTGTTTCCAAAGTCATCTTTAAACTTGGCGAGATGAAACCGAAGTGCGGCAGTTGTTTTTGACAGCCGGGGATGAGTGGGGCCACAGCTCTGAGAGAGGGGTAATTCCCTATTCCTTTTTTATTATCCCCCCTCTGTCTCACTGCTGGGAGCCCCCTCGTCTCTCTCCCGGTCCCAACATTGATTCTTGAATTAGACTGTTTTATTGAATAATTAATATGGCGCTCCTTGTGATTGATGATTTGCATGGCTTGAATATTAGCTTTTCAATCAAACGCTGCTTGTTCTAATGTAATCATATTGAAAACATGTCAAGAAGTGTTTACCCACTTTGCGTGTGATGTCATCTTTTGTAGCACCAATGCCGCCGCCGTACAATGCTCTTCAGCGGGGAATAGCTTCGTTCGACATGCACACGCGGGTGATTACACAAATCTTCAGCTCTGGCAGCTCGGAAAAAGGGCTGATGGATTTTTTTTTTGTCCGCTGAGAGCCATCATTTCCTCTAAGAGTGCCGCTCACAGACAGAGAGAAGCAGGACTCATGTTGAGTGGCAGGACGGCATGACTGGGAATACAGAGTTTGCGAGGCATGTAGATAACGGCATGCCAAAATAAGCACGAAATGCATCAATGAGTCTGCATGCGAATATCGAGAGCCTGCTTTAATTTGGGCCTGATTGAAGTGGCGCGCGTGTTTGTTTGTTGTTTGGAGTCCATTTCTGGGAGTGTGTCAGCTCTCAACTGGGGCTTGAAAGCACTTTGCCTCATTGAGTGTCGGTTGTGTTTAGACTTCGCCAAACATGTGCACAGCTAAATTATTTACGCCAACCACACTAATGACAGGGAGGGATCATGTAGAGCAATGGAAGTAGGGATGAGCGATGATCAGGGACTGGGCCCGTCTGTTTGACTAATGCTCACAACCACGCGAGGCCCATCCTTTCCCCAAGTCTCAGCATTACAACTCAATGCTTAAAATAGTCACTATCACACACAGACACGTCATGGTCATTCAGTATCGAGGGGGAATGTGGATTTTGAATCCAACTTTACAAAAATTAAACCATAATGATATCTTAAAGATATAAATACTTTTTATGATTGTAAGAAGCATTTCTTTAAAAGTGTGAGGAAAAATCAATCGGTTTACATGCCTGGATTTGGCCAGCGCAACTGAGACGCATCTTCCGCAGATCATTTGCTTCTCATATGGCTTTTTCCCATGAAACACTAGAGTAGCATGTCAAGCTGTTTTTTTTTCTTTAGAAAACAAAAGTGCATGGTGGTCACTAGATTGCACATCCATTTACCAAAAAAAAAAAAAAAAAAGACAGAAAAAAGAGAAGCTATTTAAGTGTTTTACCTCCTTTGGCCATATCTTGCTTTATAAATTTTTTTACAACTTAATAAATACATTTAAAAACACACATTCTTTCCTAATTTATGAGGCCAGTACTGAATTTCCATTGTTTGTTATTGTGGCCAAACTGCAAATTAAGCTGGAATCATTGTCCTTTGATTGTTATTGGGAAAGCAATGTGTAAGATATTGCATCATAATCAATGCTGAAATGCGTCTTGCAGCCCACTGCAATTACTAATGCGACATAATATTATATACAGTAATATGTTGTGCTGTTTTCATGTCACTTTTAATGTCATGGCATATTGTTTTCATGACATATGTTAGTTCTAAATAAAAATAATAAAAAAGTCTCATGAAAACACAAAGCTCACTTAGATTAAAGGCACCTTGAAGATAGGGGTCTTCTCCCCGGGGCTTACTACATGTCTCTTATATTATGCAAAAAATCATTAGGCTAAATTAAAAAGCTGTTTGAGAGTAACCAGATCTTTTAATGAGGCCAAAGAGGGGGGAAAAGCAACATTAAAACAGAACCCTAGAACAGAAACACAATACAGACAGAGCGGGCAACTATCGATTATCACTCGGCCAGGTCACTATCTCACTTTCTCTGGACACTGCTGCTGAGTCCATGAGAGGATGAGAGAGAGGCCAGCTAATACCACGCAATCTGAACACGGTTCCAGACCTTTTCATTATCAGTCTCGTGTTATTGATGGCAAAGTACTGCAGGAGAGGATCGATTTTAGCATTCAGCTACCCTAAGGAATGGAAACAGATGAACAGATAAACAAGGAAAGAAACATTTATAGATATCAAAAATAGCTTGGATTGGATATCATATACCCTTTATATCACATTTTATGGTTTTATTTCAGGTTTCTTGCACCAATAACAACTATAATTTAGCTTTGTATAATAGCCATTTTTACCAGTATATAAAATGAGTAAATGCTTATAGATTGTGGGTTTGCTGTCAAACCTGGTACAATTGACTCTAAATACCAATTAAAGTATCTTCCATGTCTTCAGCTACAGTACACCACAACTGAATTGGCCAAGCAGGCATTGTTGATGTGTAAGCGTGCAGTTGTGTGCTGATTTAACAGCTGTTATAATTACAGTATATTAATTATATACTGCTATATATATTTACAAACAAATATATACTGGGTCTTTGCGAAGGGTAAGTTACTTAATTTCAAGATGACAACATGTGAAGTTCTACACATGAGCTGTTCACATCCTTGGATTCAGTAATATGCATTTCTGTGACAACATTATAAACACCTAAATGAATTTGTGACGTTGGAGTCTTGCAATTACTGTAATTACGACATGGCATGTTTGTAGAAATTAGGGGTGTTGTGATATACCGGTATTGACGATAACCGTGATATTCAAAGCAACGATTATCGATATCCTGTTCATTTAGTGTGGGAAGATATACTGGTATTAGCAATAACCGCAATATTTAAAATGAACAGTTCTCTTATGATGACAGCACATGCAAATACTCCATCGCCAGTACCTGGTTGAGCGCCCAGGTGGCTGTATTGTGCTTTAACGCTGACATCCATCACACAAGAAGAAGATGCAGCATTCGCAACTACTCCGAGGAGAGCCGTGCTCATCAAAGTAAGTTGCCGTTATTTTACTAGTCATAGAATGGGAAACGTTATATTAACCTGTTAACAGCGGTTTTCTGTGTTCATATATTGAAGTAAAGGATGGTTATTTTAATAAGTACTGCGTTTTCTTTACTTGTCTTATTTTTGTATTTGCAATAAATACAGCCATTGCGTAGCAACACTTTATTTCTTTGTTCAAATCTATTAACAGTTAAACGGTCAAAACCGATCTTAAAAAACTGAGCGACCACATTGCTACATTAAATTCTGTAAAATATTAAGTTGGTCGCAGTGCCATGCACTTAATGCTTCATCTGCGGTCATTCTTAAACATGGTTCATTAGTTAACATTAGTTAATTACATTAGTTAACATATAAATAACATATAATAATGAACGATATTTCCACAGCATTTATTAATCTTAGTTTTTGTTAATTTCAGCATTTACTTATGCATTATTAAAATATCAATGTGTGTTTGTAAACATTAATGCACTATGAACTAACATGAACAATGAATTACTCTATTTTTATTAACATTAACAAAGATGAATAAATTGTGTAATAAATGTATTGTTCATTGTTCATTCATGTTAGTTAATACATTACATTTAATAAATTACATAATTGTAAAATGTTACCATTAATATTTATTCATCATACTGTTGAACTTGACAGGATTTTCTCTCTTTATATTTCATAGGAGCTGCAAAGAAGATGGAGGAAGCCAGAGCCTTGTGCCCTGCGTTTATCCTTGTGCCCTGCGTTTATGTAGTATCCTTATGTTCGTTGGGTGAAAAAGAAAAACTGAGTAAGTAAACATTGTAAGAAATAATTTGACTGATATCCATCCCTCCACCCCCAAGGTGTTTTTATGAGTCATTAACTCACATGATTCTCTCAAAACTATTTTGTTCAGAATTTTTTGTCATTGGTGGAGCAAAAACAGGCAAATTAACTGGCAACAATGTGCCTAAATTAGTTACTTAAAGTTACTTAAGATCATTTATTGTTTATTGATTAATAAATATTTGAACTCTGCTATTAAAATGAGTTTTGTCAAGATATGAGTTGAATTTTAATCAAGATGTTTTTAAATTCAGTAAATGCATTCATCAATCAAGTCAATAAATGCAATCTACAATCTTGTCTATCGTACAAGCAATCTTTTCTTAACTCATGTAACAGAGACCTAATTGGATGATCTATTTCTGCATCAAATCATGTCTGACATAAGAGCAGTTTTGTAATTGGTCAGGAGATGATCCTTTGAATAGCTTAGATCCTGTGTCAGGGAATATATCATGTTTAAGTATGTTCATAATTTGGCACAGGCACAGGCCGATGACACAGGTGACTAAAGCTGGCAAAAATATGTCATCGATGGCTGAGGCACACATGAACTACAGGCAGTGGTGACTTTACACCCAACTGACAAGGTAATAGGAGAGGAGTAGGAGAGAAAAGAAAAAGGGTGAGGGTGAGACGGGAGAAAGAGAGGGAGAGAGAATCAGAGTTTTGATCCTGGGGTTAGAGACATAATATGAACGCCACGTGACATTCTGGTTTGGCTAACCCTGGCTGGAGGTGAAACAGGGTTTACGGGTTTTAGTAAGTGGTGTGGTTGTCTCTTTATGGCTACTCTGCCAGAGATATCATCTCTTATTTGTCATATTGGGTCAGCAGAGGTGGCCTTGTAAACCCCGCTGACACAAAGTGCACTGTCACTATAAAGTGTGATGTCAAACCCTTCCTCTCCCCGAGACATGAAACCATGTGATATAGTGAGACAACAAGCCATGACATCCTTACATACACACAGCTTGGAGTAGACGTGTCTACACAGAACCTGTGTCTGAACCAAGAGTCTGAACAGCAACAGCTCTGAATGAAATTCAAACACTTATTCAATTATTTTGTCAAATCAGTATAAAAAGCATAACAAATATTCTCAAACTGATGCTCCATGATTTAAATAAATATGTTTGCTGATTTTTTTTTTAATCAAAATAAGACAATATAGAAATGTATTGGTATTCTTCAAATCAAAGGCATAATGTTTATTATTTATTTATTTATAATCTTAAACGCTAAAACTATATACATAAGTATTATTATTAATGAATAAATTATAATATTACAATCATATTTAATTCCCATTAATGTTAATTAGATGTTAAAATAAATAAAAGCATTAATTATGAATGAAAAATAATTGTAAATCAAATTATAAAAAAATACTTATATTAAATATATTATTTTCAAAATGTTGTTATGGTGTAATATTACAAATTATATTTGAGTTATTATTATCATCATTATTATTATTGTAAATTGATCTTCAAATAATAATCATATTAATTAATTATATTAATTAATAAAAAATATGGATATATGAAGATTGATAGATTATTACTAGCTTTTAAAAAAATGACTGGATGTAAACTTTTTACAGTATATGTGGGACCTACATTTCTAACCCTTTTCATATCAGTAGGGTGACTCCTGTAGGATATCTCTGGCCGCATCTCTGTAAATTTAGTGAACTAAATGGAAAGCCATAGTGCCACAGTCATACAGTAGGAATATTGCATCAGTTCATACACGTTAAAAACAGCAGCATGTTTCTAATGGCACATTCTGATACATTTGCTTTTGAATGCATTAAACCTCTTTTCATTCTTTAGGAAAGAGATAGTGTTTCAGCCGTGGGAGGGAGGCCTTCAGCTGCAGTTAATTTAAGCTCAATGTCATCCCTCATAACTGGCTCACTACACTTGTTTTAAGTCAGTCGCGGGCCTGCGGTGCCACAGCAGGTAGTGAGTGGAGGGATTAGCACTGAAAATAACCCTACCGCTGATATGTCCAATCAATCACTGAGCCGGTCACCCCCTGACCCCGTGTGGCTCTCGCCGCTCGCCGCTCCCACCGGGCCGTGCTGCCGTCCCCTGGTCCCGCTCAGGGGGGAAATCACACACCTGCCACTGGAGCTGAACTCTGACCCACTTCCTGTGCAAGAGCTCCCTATCCGGGGCGCTATCAAACGGGACTTTCTGCACAGTTAAGTCAGATGTGATTATGGGCCTTGATCACGCCACTGTCAACAGAAAGCTAGGCAGAGAGCAGAGTGCTGAATTATGGAGGAGCTCTGTTGCACAAGAGACATAACCTAAACGCAGGGTCTAACCCCATGTGCCCCGGCACCCTGCTTGTTATTCAGCGCAACAGCGGGGATGTTTTTGAAAGGATGTTTTAGGGCCAGCGCAGAGACGGATTGGCAGATTCACGTCTGATGGCTGTGCACGTGCAGGGGTGTCGTATTTATGGCGCCGGTGATGAAATCACAATGTCTTCATCAGAGACTAAAAGGGTCGTAGGAAAGTAACAGTTGTCAGTTGATCTAGCGCTGCTGATTTCGGCACCTGCTTTACTCGTGTGGGAGCCGGGCTAAAGGCCTCGGACACCCTGAACACCCATCTCACGCATGTGTCGAACTCTGCGTCTTAATCACCGCAGGGAAAGCTTTTGGGTTCTGCAAGCTATTCCGTTTCGTCTTTTTCAGGCAGAAAGAAATGGACAACCCAGGCCAATTAAATACCATCCCTGACACAGTTACCACGGCGACAGCGAAAACATATCTCAGCCGTCATATTTCTATTCTCAAAATAGCTATATCAAGGAGCAATTTGGCAGGTGTATGATTGTGGGACGGGACGCAAGGAATTTAAGAGGAGCTGATGGATTGCCTTGTGCTGGCAGGGTGTCTGGGTGCCACGGACACATACGCCCGGCCAGGGCGGGACACAGAGCGGGCCGATGTTTGATCCCAGAGCCCCTCCTCGTTAGGCGGACAGGCCTGCCAATTCTTCCTGCCCTCCTCTTGCGGCAGAGGAATGACTGTGTGTGTGTGTACGTGTGTTTAGCTGTGGGTGAAGGAACATGACTGGGCTTCTCTGCAGCCAGGTGGCTACTCTGAGCGAGGTGGGAATCTGCCAGTTAGTGATGTCACACATTAAGCAGAGACTAGGAGTGGCTGCCGTCCTGGGAGCACATTAATGACACATACTGCACATAGCCCGGCTCTGAGCTAACTTTTTCCCAAGCGTCTCATGCATGTTCATACTCATGTACAGGGTCAACTAGCTAAGCTAGTGGCCACTCTGGAGAAAAATAAGCTCAGCTAATTAGCTAGTTACACTGCCAAACTAATACATGTCCATGAGAACACAAAATATATTTTCAAAAGAAATACAAGATTAAAATCTACACTGCCAGATGCTATGTGCATCTTATGACATATCACAAACTTCTCAAATGCATTTAATGACATGTCACCACAGTATCACCATTTGTTACCATCACTGTAACGTGGTTACACGGTAAGAAATATTTTATGTAATTTACTCCTGTGAAGTCAGCAGCCATTACTCCAGTGTCACATGATACTTTAGAAATTGTGGTTGCACTTTATTTCTACAGTACTTGTAGTTACATATACTTATAGTGTACTTACAGCGTATTTATCTTAGAAAGTTATGGTAATACAAGGTAACTACATGGGGTAGGGTTAGGTTTAGGGGTAGGTTCAGGGTTAGTACCTAGTTATTACATAATTATTGTAACTACTATAATAATTACATTGTATGTACATAACGAACAGGACTGTAAAATAAAGTGCTACCGAAATTGTTCTAATATTTGGTGCTCAAGAAACATTTCTTATTATTATCAATGTTGATACTGCTAATATATTTTTTCAGGATTCTTTGATGATATATGATCACATATATGATATATGATTATATATATATATTATATATATATATATTTTTTTTTTTTCCTAAATATAAACATTTAGTCCAGCACCGTTTTTGTTCAGTTCAAGCCATTGGCCAATTTATTGAAAAGGAACTGATTAACAAATTGGACTTCACCAGATTAAATTTTAATATGAATACATTTAAAAACATATTTGCTGAAATATTGTTAGGGAAGTGTAATGTTTATCAACACAATAAAACAGTTTCCCTGCTGATAAGCTACATGATTTGAAAAGTAGGAATACTACCACATTGTTGTTGAGAAAAGTAGTTAAACTAATAGATTACTAATAGCCCTGTCCCAAATGGTACCTTAAAGAACCCGCAGAGTCTTTCTCTGAGTCCGCACCTTCATGACGTAATGCCGCTTTGACTGTCGGGTAGAAGTCTGCTGTGGAGCTCACCCCACTGTGGGCTCGGCAGAAGTGCGTATCGAAGGCGCATAGCTCACGAGCACCCTTATGAATGCTAAAATGATGAATGGGACACATTATGGTCTCATGCACTTAATGGACACACGCACGCAGTGGCCATTGTAAGTCCACAAACCCGAAAGTGCATATGAAGTGTTCCATTTGGGACATGGCCTATATGTATTCACACTACTACTGTACACTCCATACCCCCTGCTGGTAGATGTTTTCATTACACAAACTGGCAGCAAGGAGCACCGCCAATGACAGCTATTTAAAAATATATGAATTTTAACTAAATTCTTTTCTTTTAGCAAACAATATTAATTAACTTTTTTTTTCATGATACGATAGAAGATGTTTTATCAGTGTAGTACCAGTTCTTGGACAGCGTGACTAGTATGGATGTGTGCATGATGTTGTGGTGCCATCAGCCAGTCAGGATTGTCATGATAGTATTTTTTTCTGAAGTTGTACAGTGATTAGTCACATGGCATCTAAGTTTAGGTTATTGTCTCAAAACAGCATTATCACATACTTCCTATTGAGATGAATGGCCATGCTAACAAATGCCTTTTCTTCATTATATACCCTATATATGTTTGTTACTGCCCAACTGCACCTATACTATCTGGTGGGTGACATCACGACTACCCTAATGCCCAGCAGGAACAAGCATTTCAGTGTGTGTAGCGTTGTGTGTGTGTGTGTGTGTACTTTCCAATAAAACTCCAGCTAATGATCTACTAAGTGCTGGAGCTTGGTACAGAGGCAATGATCCAGCCCTGCTCTCACAGACTCTTCAGATCCTCTTAATACGGCACAGTAGGAAGCAACCTTGCCACCGTGTGATCTCACTTTCATGCAGCTGTGTAAAGTGATTTGTTGGCCAAACACTTGCAACGAGCAGAACTCTGACACAGGCCCTTTTCGAGATACAAATACTGCACAGGCAACACGTCACTTCATTTTTTGGGTGCAGCTCCTCTAATTGTAGGAGCCACGCTGTAATTAGCCACTGGAGACTTTTGCTGTTATAAATAAAGTGACTTGTTTGGCGGGAAATTAAGTGGAGTCGCAACAACATGGGGGCGTTAAACCAACACAAACAGCATCTTTACAAAGAAAGTAGTGCAGTTGCGATTTGTGTTGCCGTTTGATGTCGCACTCAGAGGCGTTACTTTGCCGAGGTGTTCCTCACAAAGCTTGCTTAAATGAAAACACATGTTCATTAGTTAGGATTACGCCTATAATAAGCTCAAACGATCGTATATAAGGTTTAAGACTCCGGGAAGATGGGAGATGAAGAGAGATGCTCTCGTACTTTCTTCCTCACGTCTCTCATCTGTCTCGTGCATCTGTACGCCCCCACATCAGCGTTTCGATATGTGCATCAGTCTGAAAGTCTGAACTTCAACCAGTTGTTAAAACATGGCACCCTTGTGGTTGCATCTGGCTTTGAAAAATAAAGAAATTCTTGTCTTTGAAAGGAACGGAGAGAATATAGTTTCAGTAGCAGTCAACCTACCCATACACACACACACACATACACACACACACAAAACAAACACACAAAGGGGAGGGGGGAAAACAGACAGACACACTAATACACATTTTGTTTTTCATTTTTAAATCAAAAGGTTTCTGTATCACTGTTTGCCCCAAAGCATCATGCAACTGCTTTGGCGCAAGACTGCAGGGGTGTAAACCCACACTTGTTTTGCAAAATGCTGTGCATCTTTTGTAGAATAAAAGAACTTGTATGGATGCGCTCAAAGAGAACAAGGCATTTCTTCATCTGATCTATACTGCAGTTCATGCACTCTCACAGAAGCTTGCTTTAATCTCATCTCGTGTAACATAAATATTTGCAGAGCTGTGATCTCGTAAACGACGTCTCATTGCCAAAGCGCGTGCCCCATTCACACGGATTACGTTTTGCGCACTTAACCACCTGCCCCCTCAGATCAAAACACTCACCATGATACAGGTGTCAAATGTCTTAAAGGAGATATTCAAGCATATGTTTCACCTTAAGTGACATGCAAGACTGCACAGGGCTCCAGTGGGTTTTCAACAGCTTGAATTCAAACCATACATATCTATTCTTTTTCACCATGAGTTAAAAGTCTCAACCTTGATTTGATCATCTAATTTACAGCGATGCATGAGGAATGAAATCAATGGAGGATTTAAATTGGATTACAAATTAATAGTGAGAAGCCCACAGGAGCTCATTTACGTTTCGAAAGGTTTGACAGGTTACATTGAATTCTTGAGTTTGTAGTCCATTTATGGGCTGCATTCAGAACCACTTGTTTTTGCACAATATTTCATCATCATAGTTTGTGTTCATACAATACACTGGAGTGCATTTCCAACAATTCAGTATGACACAAGTATGTAAGTAAGTTTGAAAAATTGCAGCTATACCAATAGACATTAAAGTGACCAAAGTCAGCTCCGATAAACTGAATCACTCATCATTAAGAATACATGTGCAAGCAAGGAACGTGGCAGATGTTTTCTTCAAGATATGGTTCATATCCTTTTGATTTAAATCGTCTCTTACATCAGCAAAGTTCACACTATCATTTTAACACAGTTTGACTTCAACTATTCACGGGAAAATAAGGATGGGAGTAACATTTTCTGAGTTATTTACAGTATCTCATATTTTGATATTATTTTTCACATTCATTTTCCGAAAAAATTAAAGCTGTTTTGAACTTAGGCCTGACCTGTGGAAATTAATTTCTAGTCCAAAGAGTCCTGTTTATACAACCTACACCATTACCTTCATGAGTTGTAAGGGGTGGGGTGTTAGAAAAACAAAAACAAAACGCTTTCTACTTAAAAATGTAGATATTTATGGTTCTTTAAACCATTCATATGCCTGTACGTACTCTCAGCTGTAATTGTGGTGGTGCACTTAAATATGTAATTTAGGCACTAATATGCCTCCTTTAGTACATTTAGCATTTATTGTGAAAGGGTCCTGCCCCAGTGATAGCTTTTGTACCATTTGTTTTTGAGTGTAGAGACTACACTGTCAGTCATGTACTGATAAGGATTATTGTGTTTGTGTCGGCCAAATCATGTTAAAATTTACTCTTTCCCATGTTACAACCATCCACGTTTTCCCCCATTAACATAGTGACTCCTAATAAAGTTACTGGCCTTTTGCAAACCCACTTTTACTTGCATTTGGTGCTTGAACAGTGTGAATTTTGGACGCTGTTAAAAAGTTTATAGTCAAAGTGAATCGCCGTCAGCAGTTCGGAATTAACACAAAACTGTTATAGCAGCTCAAAACCACTAGCTAAACAGCTCATAGACAATAAGAATTTGATTAAATGAAACATACACACACACACCACACAGACACAGAATGAGAACAGTTGGAAACAGGGACGGGGATTCTGCACCACAGCTCCACCGTGGGTGCGTTTTTCATTTCGAAGAAAGTTGAAAAGATCAGGTAATTGAAAAAGAGAAGACAATCCCGACAGCTTGTTCTCTGCAGATGCCAATGAAAAGCTTGAGGGGTATTAAAGCATTACACTTTGGGGCCTTTCTTTGGGTTTCTTTCACCAGGGCTATGGAGAAATGGCTTTTTAATGACAACACCTGAAAAGTGTTTTTCATCCCGCCATGCATCATTGTCAGCGGAGGAGATTAAACCTTATTGTTTCCTTTTGGAGGGCCGACAGAGAGGTGGAGAGTGGGACAGCCAAATGCAAAGTGCACAGAGATGAAATAAAACAGAGGAGAGATCCCCCCCCACCACCCCAGACACACCACCCTGAATAACATCACACCATTACATGTCTGCCAAAGTATGTCATTACCAGATCTTTGAAAAATTCAATTATCCAACCTGGCCAAGTGATCTGGAGCTCACCAGTGTATCTCGCAATAAATTGATTTAATAAAATGCTTCTGAATATACTAAAATGATAAATTACGGATGGCCTAAATCACATAAATACAAATGACAAGAAAAACATTTTAAATACTAAAATATAAATGCATAAGTACATCATGCATATTCTTTTTTGTTATATTTTTTCATCTTAATGTTAAGGTAAACGTCGTGCAATGTGCAGCACGAATGGTCGTGTTCCACCTTCATATATACGTGGATTACGCTTGAAAAAAGTAAAGCCATTTCTACATGAGATTTCACAAAACTGGGATGAGATATATGACATTATGTGGCGATAATATATCTTCCATTTTCTAACCCATATGTCTTGCTCCTCATCAAACGGCACATCATTTCTTTGGACCTGCATCTGTCCGTTATTAATAGTTTTATGATTTATAGGCAGAGGCTGGATGCAGCTCTGAACAGCCACATATACAATTATCCAATGCTCAGCCTATATGAATGCCATTTTCCTGCTGATCTCTACCTAAAAACGACAAGACCATTTGTCTCTCTTTCTCCTCAGCTCTGCTAATAATAAGCCATCTGGTGGATCTAAACATGAAAGATTAAAATGATATACAGTATGAAAGCTCTCTATTCAATTGCTAATGTCCAAGATTCAGGATCCAGAGGCCAAAGCTGTCATTTTTCCCCCTCTCTTTCTGAAAGAAAGAGAGTGAGGGTTAATTATAAGAATTCCTCACCGAGATTTCCCGACTTTGGCCCGTGCTGCATGCGACTGGCGAAACTCATTTACGGCTAGAGAACAATGCCTACCAAATGTCTTATGGGCTAATCCCCTCAATCCTTTGTATTCATTGACGCCTGTTCGCGTGAGCTTTGGGAGAGGGCTGACTCCGGGGCTCGGAGGGTCAACATCAAGCCCTGGTGCTATGGGCTAGCTGCGCTCCAGTGTAATTATTTCACTTTCCATCGTTAAATCTTTACGTGGGCCGCTGAGGGAGGGGGTATACATAAACAGAGATTTGAAAGACAGAATGGGGAAACCGGGAGATGACGGAGTTTGATCTCCATCTAAGCTGCAGATAAAGCGGGACCAAATTGGCCATGCTGTCTGAGTGGACAAACACTTATTTCAGCAAGCACGTTGATTAAACTGACCCTCGCTGAGGGAGAGTCAACAAAGTATGTTGTGTTGAGAAAAGGGGGTAAGGGGTTTTGAGAAAACGAAGCTTGACAAGGCCGTAGATGCTTCAGAAAACATGTACGAAGGCAATACAGAAAAACAGAGTCAACTAATTGGTTTAAATTAACATCAAGATTCAAGTGTACATTAAAAAAGTAAAATTGCTATTAATTAAAAATGAAGTAATGTTTTTTTTCTGTGAAAATAATTATTGTTGTCAGTTAGCAGAATCAGTGCAACTAGTATTGTGATCGCATGCATCGCTGACCTCGTGAAGCTGGTTAACTGCGCAAACCCTTGACCTCACGTCTGCCATTATCTGCAGTTAAATCAAACTTTGACACGGCAGGAATAAACATGCGTGAGACTGGGAAAACGAATCGTTTCAGAAAAATAGGTTAGAAAGAAAATAATTCATTCTGGAAGTTTTTCCTTTTTTCTGATTTTCATTGAGATCAAAGCCTTGTTTCAGCTCTAATTAACAAAACTAATGCAGATTCCAGACCTTCTGGCACTGGGTAAGGCCTTGGAGGAATAGAGCTGGAAATTTTCTGCAGATTTAAATAATTAATATGACACCTTGAGCTCCGCGAAGAAAGAGGAGCGCCATGTTCGTATTTAGAACAATGTCATTGCCAAGTGTAATGCCATTTGTTCAGATGAAAATGAGCGGGCTGGACCGCAGCAAGTTCATTGTCTGCCATTCTGGCGGATCGGTGAATTGTTGGGCCCTTTGTCATGATAAGAAGGGCCTTTGAGAGCAACTTTGTAAACCAGCCTCAGGTCCATCCCTGGACAGGGGGCGCTGGGAAGGCCCAGGCTGCTCGGGGAGTTTGTGCTTGGTCATTTTCTGGTGTCTAATCCCCTTAATCCCCCTTAGAAGGGGGTTTGCGAGAGACAAATCCGCTCCCTAAGGTCCTTAGGATTCAAACGCTGTGCTTGAGCAACTGTATCATTTGATAACAACAAGAGCTGAAGAAGTAGACAGATAAAGGGTCCGGAATATGTCTCACGATCAGGCTCTATCTTTTTTAATATCTCATCTTCCACCAGTTTGTTCTTGTTGCGTAATTTGAGTTGTATGTAAAACTTGGTGAAGATGGTTGGTAAAATATGGATGGGAAACCTACACACAAATGGTCTGACCTTTATGCAAATGGACCTTATGTTCATCTTTGGCCAGTTGAGCTCTCAACAGTTTCTCCTCGTGCAGGCAAGGCCTGCTCTAATCCACCCCGTTCTATTGAAATTAATGCACCTCTGGTGACATAATATCCAGCACACCACTATATCATTACTTAATTAATACTGCATATGAAGAGGAGGACCAGACGAGTCTAAGACCCAAAGTTTACTGTTCGGAGACCAAAAAACCAACAGGGAATAAGAGGGTGCTTAATACAGGCTAATGTAGAATGATATGGGTTAAATTATATTTTAAATGTCTCATTTCTCAGGCTCAATGCAATTAATGATAAGAGTATGTAAAAAGAATTGGCTGACTCTAGCAAAACGGAAGATTCTGGCTTTGAATTTGAAGCTCAGTAATTTATGATTCTAAAACTTGGATTGAATTTAAAACTAAAGATAGCAAACGGGATGCAGAATTAAAATTGAAAATATATGTATGGAATTAATGCACAGAAGAATTAAGATGAACTAAACATTCAAAGAAATTCATATAACTAGAAAACAATGTTTGTCCAAACTAAATTTGTAATTTAAAATGAAATGTGACCCTGGACCACAAAACCAGTCATAAATAGCACAGAAATATTTATAACAATAGCCAACAAGACATTATATGGGTCAAAAAGTTATACATTTTTCTATTATGCCAAAAATCATTAGGACATTAAGTAAAGATCCTGTTCCATGAAGATATTTTGTAAATACGGTAAATATATCAAAACTTAATTTTTGATTAGTAATATACATTGCTAAGATCTTCATTTGAACAACTTTAAAGGCGGTTTTCTCAATATTTAGATTATTATTATTTTCTTTACCATCAGATTTTCAAATAGCCGAATATCTCAGCTAAACATTGTCCTATCATAACAAACCATACATCAATGGTAAGCTTACCTTTCAGATGATATATATGTCTCAATTTAATTTATGTCACAAATGTAAAAAAAACATGCATGAAGGTTTATAGGCCTTGCAAACAGACTGCTAGATAGGCAGGTTTATTTTTATAGCACATTTCATACACAATGGTACTTCAAACCACTTTACATAACAGGAATTAAAATAATCATAATCACAACAATAAAAGCAAGGAATTACTTATGGGATGAAAGGAATGATTTAAACATTTATTTAAATTGGATTAAAACACATTTCATAGATTTACTGTTGTGGACCGGGATGGAAGAACACTTAACTTCCCAGTATGCATTGCCTGTGGTGAATGTCTCTGAATTACAACTCAAATTTCTCTTCCTATCAACTTTTTCAACTTCCTGTGGGGCAGAGCCAATTCAATTCAAATTTCAACTCATGAATTGGAACGCTTCTGGCCAAAGATATCTCTCTGGCTTTTGAATTATAAAATATGACAGTTCAGGAAGAAAACAGAACAAAATATAACCCACTTCCTTTCATAGACTTCACAACACAGTTTGCAATTGTGGTCACCATGTGGTGTCCAGAGAAAGTGCAGAGGAGATCGGGGTGAACTCAGCAGTTAACCCTCATTTATAGCTGCTCTTACGAGGGCCTCCACCAAAATATGCAGTTACATGATGCAAGACAACGAGAGCATAGCTGCGGTTTGAAAGATCTCTCCCTCCACTGCATCTGCTCTGCATAGAGCACACAGATATCAACTCACACTTTAAAAACAACAACCGCAAACACAGACTGTCTATGGGGTGCCAGAGATGGTTAGTGGTTTGATGTCTTTGAGATGCAAAGCAATCACTGTCTTCTATGCAAAAGAGTAGTAAGAGACAGTTCTGCCATTATAAATAAGTGCAAACTGGTAAAAAAAAGTATGCCATACTCACAGTGATACCTGTTGAGTTAAATATCTCTTTCCCATGTTCGTTCCATCAACCGACCCCTATGGCAATCCTGGACTTGGGATATATGGGTTCCTAACACAATTTTTTCCACTAACAATCACTTTGTCCATGTAAGAGTATGAATCACTGCAGGAAAAAGATTATATAAATGGGTTCATTATTGGTGTAATGAATACAGGGGTACTGTAATTGATAGTGACAGCATTCAACAGACCACAGAAATAAAAGTATGCCCTGGCAAATTGCTATGAAGATTCAGGCCAAGTCTTTTGGTAAATAGCTAAGGTCAGTTCTGGTCTCTATTAAGGCAACATTGCATGTTGAGAGCCAGAATGTGGATTGTCTAATATCTGAGAGCAAGAGGAAAATTAGTGTATATTGTGAGAAATGTGGTTCAAAAGTTTGGGGTCAGTAAGATTGTTTAATATCTTATAAGTCGTCTCTTATGTTTGACTGCATTTAGTCTATCAAAAATACAGTAATAATCATTGTGAAATATTATTACAGTTTATTGGAGCCATTAATCCAGGCTTCAGTGCCAAATTATCCTTCAGAATTAATAATAAATTGTTGAATATTTATTAATACATTTGTGGAAACAGTGACATTTTTCTTTAGGACTGTTTGATTAATGAAGCCTTTTTTGGTATTATATATTAATTATATAGAACATTGTTAGCATATTAGTTATTTGCTGTGCTATTGAAATCTTTCATAAACCATGAACTGCTGTATTGTGATACACATCAACCCTATACCACTGCTTTGGGAACACAGTGATGGTTTCTTTTCCTTGGCTATTTTCCTTTCAATAAGATCAACACTGAGATGAAAAGTACATAATGAGCATGGTGTTAACCCATGTGTGTTTCAACTGCTCAACCTTTACAGGGAGTGCAACTGAGAGCAAACCAGCAGTGTTTGTGTTGACAGCCTTTGAGCCAGGCTCTGCCTTCACGAAAATGCTCAGGGCACAAAGGAATCTTCCCCTCGTCTGTGTACACGCGCCCCGTTCTAAAGTCTGTCAGGAGCTGAAGGTAAATTCAAAAGACATCCTGACACATACTGAGAAAAGCGGTTTTGATGGGGGAAAAATGGACCACTTTGCAGTATACAAATAACAGGAAAAATGTCAACAGAACAGGCAAGTCCGATGGGAAAAGAAAAACAAGCTAGTTTCAGATTAAATTACAGGAAACAAAACATGAGCCTGAATTACTCGAACCCCCCCCTTCCCTATGCAGACTCAAACACACTGGCAAAATAAAAGATGTAGTCAATTCTTACTTGGATGGGTGAGAAATCTAATAGAACAGTTAGTTTGTTTTGCAAATAAACCTTCGCCATCGACATCATTCCTTCCCCCTCTTTTTGTCGCCGTCCATGTTTAGCTTGCAATCATCTCCGTGCCCGCGAGCTCCAAACACATTCTAATTCAGGCGCCAGCAGCAGGGGTCAGGCCCAGTGATCCTCAGGGCGATGAATTTATTCACTTAATCTGGGCTACACCTGTAGGTCACGCCAGGGGAATGCTAATCGCTCTGAGGGGAGGCCTGTCCGGCTCCTAATAGTGATCATCTGCATCTGAGGCCCATTCCCTAGGGTCCAGGGGGGCTGGGGGCTATCAGCAACAGCCCTGTCAACAGGGAGGCCAGGTAACCGGTGGCTGCCACCGCATGTCTTCGCTGTCTAATGGGAGAAGGGCCCTTTCTTGATCGTTTTTTGCTGCAGCAAATGCTCCGTTCTCGGACAGAATAATTTGTTCCCAATTTGCATGGTCACATGTTTTGGAGGAAAGGCTCAGGGACTTGTTGGAGCAGGTGGCATTCAGACCCGCTGCCAGATGCAGCTCGGTTTGGCCTTGAAACACAACAGAGAGAGCCACTTGCAACACATCTCCCCTTTTTCTCTATAAAACAGAAATCGCAATCACCACTGTTTAGCACGTTGGCAGCCATCCCTGCTGGTTAATATGCATGCAAAATTTATCATGAAGACCAACAAAAGAGGTTGTTTTCCCTCCGGTTCCCGCTTATTTTCCTGCAGTAGTGTGGCAGATCAGCAGCAACAAAAACATATTTCATTCCAAAACTACACTCTTCCATCTTAAAGGGAGTTCATCAAAGAGAGAACATTTTCTCATCTTTTACTCGAAATCTGTATACCTTTTTCAGCTCTGGAACACAAAAGATGTTATTAAATGAAAAATGTCTCTATCTATCCATCCATGGACATAAATTTGCTCTTCATCATTCTTTACAATATCTTCTTATAGATATTTTGGCTAGATTAAAAAAAAATGCATATAAGTAAATATAAGAGGTAAAATGCATGTGCAATGTAAAATGCAAAGTATGTCACATAAAAGCATCTACTAAATGCATAAATGTAAATCATTAACAGATTTATAGTGGAAATAATTTAAACAATCTATATATTGCTGTAGTATCCCGTCACCACCACAAGAAGCAATACCCACAGACAGACACTTTGAATCAGTAAATCAGGTCCATAAAGGGCCTCATACTTTCCATCAGAGCTGTGCCGGTCTGGACAACCCCAAACAGTTTGTGCGTCGCACATATGACACCGAGCCCTCAAATCCTCAACAAGGTGCCCAATAACTTGTGAACGGGAGCCAAATGACTACAGTATATGGCAGAAGAATAAACATTCTCTCTTTAGCCCGAGGTCCCACTTTTCATCTGTCAAGCATGTTTTAATAATTAATCTGTTTAATACACACTCAGCATCTGCCGGAGACAACTTGAAGCCTTCCACTCCAACCAGCAGTCTCCCACTGAGGCTCCGCTCTGAGTTAAAGCATACAGGCTGAATTTCACGAATTGGATTCTGCCTTGCAAAACGTTTTGAGCTAACCGAATGAATCCTTAGCATGTTAGACACACATATGGATGCCTCCCCTGTGTGTACTGTATGAGGCGAATGGAGAGAGTGTAAATTGAATGCATTTCTTTTCCTCATGCCATAGAAATGATGCGAGATTAAGCCCATGAATATATACATGGGCCAGCGGTGACCTGTCTGGAGATCACTGATTTCCCAGTGGGCCCAGGCTGACATGGCGGGGGCTCGGGCCTTGACGGAGGTGGGGAAATCCAAGTGCAGGTCCAAATTGAACCTAATCTCATTGCTCATTGTGCTTAGGAAGACATGAAATCACACAATGGCCTTAATCGACCAGGAGCCATCCACGGAGACTTCCGCAGGCTTCCCTTGCGTCACGTTTACAGTCGGCATGCTGAAAGAGAGATGATTAACATTGCAATTTTTCTCTCTGGAAGCCTTTAATAATATCTTCTTGAACAATCAGAGGGTTAATGTGGAACAATCACAAACCAATAAGGCTCATCCGGCGTGTCCGTCCTCGAGTAATCCGGGAAGATCCTTTTCCAGTGGCCCTGCGCTGAAGCGCGTCTCCACCGTCAGAAGGAAGGATTCAATCAGTCCCCCGGGGTTGATTACACCCATTTCCAAGTTTGGGCTCCACCGCTAACAGGTGCTTCTTATTACGTTGATAGGAAGCCGTCACTGAAACGGTCATTAGCCATGTGACTGACATGGGCCTTGCTGAGCTTGCTGTGCTGGGAAACCTCATCTTCTGTGATTGAATGCCCACAGGCGTCCGTCATAGTCCTAACTCTGCATTCCGCCTCTGTAAAAAAAACTAAAAAACATTCACAATTAAAACCACCACATTCACCAGTAGAAGCTATTTCCATCATGAATCTGTGCTCTGCCAGATCAGTTACTAGCGTGTGCTTATATTCAGAAGGTACTGTGGTAGAGAATATTTTTATACGTCATTATCATAAACCTAAGAGAGCAGTCGCACATAGAGAGATAATCAAAAGTGATAGGATTTTTTTTTTTTTTTGGTAACGCCCTATATATAAACTCTGGCTTTATGGCTCTTTGATACATCCAACAAACAACAGCTGGGGCTTGATCGTCTCAAAGCAACACAGAAATGTTTGGAATTTAGAAAAACATAGAGGCATGAGTACACTAGAGGTTCTATAGGCCATCGTGTACCAGGAAAGTCCTCATTATGGGTGGCAATTATGGGTTTGCTTACCGCTGCGCATCTTTTCAGGAAACCAATGAAACCATTGTGACCTACGATGCGTTGGCCGCTACAAGGCTGTCAAGTCCAAAAATAATTAGGGCATCAAGATGAAGCCTTTTTTTATTCATGTCAAGGAACTCGGGAGACTCTGTAATGTAGTTAACATGCCACGCATCATGAATTTTCATCACATCAGAACATGGGTACAAGTGCGCGCAGCAGAACAGAGCAACAGAGCTATGGAGAGGGCATATCTTTTGCACAACATTGCACTGGAGCTCCACAATAACATGTACACATTATAGCTACCATTGCCCGATACAAACCTGTTTCTGTTTATCTAGCACCTATGATAGGCTTGTTAATTAACATGGCTGTTATGTGAATGTAGCTTTTTCACGGTCCCCTGCACTGTTTGTTGTCTTGTTTTTCCTCACTTTTGTATGACAGACAGGTGGGCCATTATACACAAGTCGAATTTCCATCTGTCAACCTTTAAGATGCTTTGCACTTCAAAAATTAGTCAGAAGTTCTAATAGGCTGCCTGTGATAACAGGGTACGCAGAATTCTGAATTAAGAATTGGCTCCCTTTCATGGATGAATTGGCATATTCTACAGAAGCTGAATTTGAATTTGATTGGAATATAAGATAAGGAATTTTCTGAATTTCACATGGCTGAACATGGCTGATCCACCCTGGTCCATGC